>NC_142600.1:25339459-25639459 GCF_041222555.1 Hakea prostrata | reverse complement strand
AAGCAAGATTAGACCAGAAGGTTTGGCAGCGGCTATAGAGTTGGAAGCAATTAGAGATGGTATATTGTTGGGAAAATCTTTGGAGGTTTCAAACCTTCAAATTAATTCTCACTGTTTAGATGCAATTTTAGCTTTGCAAGATCATTCCTCTTCACTAGACTGGAGGAGTCTTAGTTTAGTTTATGAGATTAAGAGGTTGTCCTCTTTTTTTCAGCATGTTTATTTTCATCACATTCCCAAGGAAGGTAACATATTTGCTGACTTTCTTGCTAAAGAAGCATCTAGGCTCTCCTTGGTTCGGTCTCGGTGGAATGTTCCACCTTTTGTTTATCATTGATACTTCTTTGTTTTTGACCAAGTCTCCTAGTTTGTTTGCTTTCAATTAATACAATTTTTAATTTTTGACAAAAAAAAAAAAGTTGTTTGATTACTTTGATTTTGTGAACTAATTTATCTTGAAAAACGGTCTAGTTATCATGAGTCAGTGAGTTAAGGGATTAACATAACAAGGTCAATGTGGAAGAATCCATAGATTTAACATCAAGCCACAAATTTTAATTAGTTCTAATTTTTAGGCAAAATTCATATCTCCATATGACTCCTGCTTTTGATACGTATCACTTTTTTTTTTTTTTTGTCAACACCTAAAACAAAAGGATTTTGAATTTTTTTTACACATTTCTTCATATTTTAAAATAAGAGTTTTTTACAAGCACGTTTTGACTCTGCAACAATACTCGCAGAACACCCCCCCCCCCTTAAAGCCACATTTTGCAAATCTTACAAAAAACCTCTTATATTAATACCTTTAAGCACCATTTCAATAAACGATTGTCCAATTTTTTTAAGGGGGGGCAATTACTGTTGCCCCTGTACTATAGCTTAACTACTACTTTATTTCCTATATTTTTAGAAATTACTAATCTAACCTTAGACTTTATCTCTAATTTATTGTTGTCCCTACCATTAAACTCCGTTAGTTAATTGATGATGCGACAATTTTTGTTCATTTAAAAATCTCAAAATAACCCTTAGGTTTTATTCTCCTTATTTACATTTTATATTAAATTACATTATTACCTTAGTAATTAAAAAAAACCTAAACCTAATTTGGTAGATCTTTATTTGTTTAGATTTTTTATATTTATTTTTCAATTTTGTGTTATTTTTTTTTACTTTCTAATTGGTGTTATCAATTTTAATAAATTTCTACTTCCATTAAGTTTTAATTTATTTATTATCTAATTTGGCATTACCAATCTTATAAAGTTCCTTTTCTTAGCAATGCATTTTTTTTTGAATTCAAAACAATAAGAATACAACCATGGTCCGACATGTTGACCCGTGTTGCCGTATTGGAACCCTGGCGACATGGGCGACACGGGCGACATGTCACCTGATTTTTTCAAACCTAAATATCACAAAACCGTCTTGGATTTTTCACTTTCTTAGTTTCTCTTCAACTCTCGCTCCTTCCCAGGGATACTCACTGTCAAACAGGTTCGCCATCCCCAAACCACTCGATCTCCTCAGTTCCTCGGCTTGAGAACTGGAGATAGCTCTGAGTTGCTAAAGGAGTGAGACTTTGGCTCAAATCTTGTGATTGGAGTCATCGGAATCTGCAGATGGAAGAGCTTCAACGATTGGGGTCCCATTCCTAGCAGATGGAAGGGCGATTGCATGGTATCGAAGGACTTCCCCGCCGCTTCATGCAATCGGAAAGCATCGAACTAGGTTTTTCAAGCAATCGCCACCGGCGAGCAAGGTTTAAAGTATCGGTATCGAGTATCGTATCGGTTGGGTGATTTTAAGAGACGTATCATCTCTGATCGAGTATTGTATTGCTCTGGCTAATGTATTTTAGTGTAATTCAATGGAGAGACGTATCGAGATGTATCGTATCGGTTGGGTCAAATATGGATACGTATCGGCAAGAATCGTATAGTATCGTGGGATACTTTAAACCTTGCTGGCGAGTACATCTCCCCTGCAATGATAGATTTTGGGTTTTTCAATTTTCCCATCAGGTCCAGCGTAAAAAAATGGCATGCCTGACATCGTTGGGAGTTCAGGATCTCCACTAGCTATTGCCATGAAGAAAAGATCACGACCAATCCACCGTGGAGGTGGTTCTCGTTTGGGTTCCGGCGGTGGGGGTGGTCCGGTGTCGTCGAAAAAGTCGATGTCGGCGATATATCGCAGAGAGTCGGCGATATATCGCTGAGAATCGGCGACATATTGCCGACTTAATGTTAAGTTGGTGTCATTGGGGGGTATCGTCAGGGGCGGACCCAGGATGAAATATTGGGGGGGCCGAAGAACGAAAGCCAGATAACCTTCCCGTTAGGGATCTTTAATTTTCTCAAAAATATAATTTCACCAAACTTCTAAGGTTACATATCTTTAAAGTGTAGATGGAACAAAATTTTATATGGTTATGCTGATCTATTTCGCATCGATTTAAGCATCATTCTGTATGGGACTTCAGGGTATCACAACTAGAACCAGGGGCGGACCCAGGATGAAATATTGGGGGGGGCCGAAGAACGAAAGCCAGATAACCTTCCCGTTAGGGAAACATTAATGCTTTTTTGTTACACATTATGTGGGCCCGTATAAGATTCATTTGAGGTCCCACCTCTAAATTATTTTATTATATTAAAGAATAGACCCACATATATTTTATGGGACCCATACATATTTGAAAAAAAAAGGTAAATTATTGATAATGATACTTTTTTTTGGACAAAATATAGGTAAAATTAAAGCAATAATATAGAAAAAATATATATACATGACTTGAACCCTAAAAAATTAAATGCAAGCCAATATGTTCTTTGGTAGGAGATGTAAACTAAATTTTTTTTAGGTAAGAGATGCAAACCAATGGCAATTAGTTACCTACTAACTATAGATATTTTATTCACAATTCAAAATCAAATAATAAAAATTGCAGAAGAAATAAAGAAACATAGAATATAAAATCAAATAAAAAGAATAAAAAGAATAAAAAAAAAGAGAAAAAGATAAACGATAAATAAATTGAGAAAGAGAAAGAGTACCTAATTGTGGAGTAGATTTTTTTTTCCAAATTTTCTTAAGCCACGCTTATAGAAAGCGAACAGAATAAATAGAAAGAAAGAAAAGGAAGAGAATAAATAAGAAGAAAAGAGGAGAGAGGAGAGATGATATACAAGAGAATAAATAGGGATTGAAGAGTTACTCTAATTATGAATGACATTTTGATTTTTGAATGCGAATAAGATGTTTTTCAAAAATTTCCTTAACAGGTTTATAGAAACAGAAGAGAATAAATAGGAAGAAAAGATAAGAGAGAATAGTGGGGAGAATAATTAGGGATTGAGGAATTAGTTTTTAATTAAGAATGACATATGTGCCAATTATTTTCAATATTGGGGGGCCAAATAGCGACATTTCACATATAAGAAGAGAAAAAAGTGAAAAAAACAAGGGATTTAAGGGAATTTATATAAAAAATTTTAAAATCCGGGGGGGGCCATGGCCCCCCTTGGCCCCTACATAGGTCCGCCCCTGGGTATCGTGTCGCCCCCCAGCGACTCCTCGAAATTTCGCTCGTGTTGGCGATAAATCGCCGACACGAGGTACCATGAATACAACTCTAAAATTGGTATTTGACAGTATTGTGTTTTGACTTCTTAATTTTAGAAGGACAAAATAGACATTAAACATGCACTGTAACGGTCTCTTAACACTATTAGAACTAAGGGGGACAACAATAATTTCATAAAGAGCAGCGTCCTTTTAGTAATTAAGCTATAATATAGAGGAAAAATAGTAATTATCATTTTTTTTTTGATATAACCAAAATACCTCTAAAATGATAAAATGTCTAAATACCCTTACTTTCATTCTATTTGTGCTGTTGAATCCTAATATCCTAACCCAACGTGCTTGACCCTCACTCACTCACTTCATTCTACTTCTACACCCAACCGTTGTCATCCACTCTGCTCACTTCTAGTTCCACCATGCACGATCAGAAACAACCACATGCCATTAAAGTCTTTGTAAGAAACACCGTAGAAGTTAGAACACCCATACGCCTATATAGGAGCAAAAAAGGTATCTTCTTTCTTCTTCCTCCCTGCTCTCATCTACACTCTTAGACATTGCCCTGCACCATGCACACACTCACCCACACTCTCCCTCGTTCTAGTTGTGGGCTTCATGGCCTATAATTGCATCCCCTAGCTAGCACACATATTCCCACAGATGCCCTGCATCCATGCAACCACAGAATCCGGATCATCTCCCCGTTTGGGGAGGAGGATGGCTTTACAACCCCAAAACACATTGGGCCCACTATATTTTGTTTTTACCTGTGAGCCCCACTGTATTTTGTACTTATAAAGCTGTCGGAGAAATGATCCGATCCCGACACACATATGGGGGTGCATGGGGCGGCGAACTTATAACTATGCATGATCCTAATTCATTGAGCTTAGTTCTAAATTGGGAAGTGAAACGTGGAGGACTGTTACTTGTTTTTACTGAACAGGCAACCGATTCAACCGATTCAACCGATTTAGATCCGATTTATAAAATTGAGATGACTCGTGAGTCGTGAGTATGAAAGGCAACATCAGGTGCTCCCTGCTCCCTGCTCCCTCCTCCCTCCCGTACCAAGTGATTCTACTTTGAGGGACAAACCAAAGAGAAGATGGTAAAATGAAACAACGGTGATAACTGTTGATTTGACGTGAAGGCGTTGGCATTGACTGTCCAACAGTCTCATGCGTCTTTTCAACTAGAAAAAAGAATATTTGTTAAATCTTTCTTTCTGCTTTTTCATTGATAAATGATAAATCAACCACACCCACAGCTACAGCTAGGCAAAACTTCAACTTCCACGCTTTGCAATTTTGCATATAGAGTGAGGATCCATTTGTAAATTAAAATTTGTTTCCAAGTGAAGTGATCACTTTGTACAGCTACAAACGAAGTGCACATTGTGCGTGCACTGTTTGTTTCTTTGTTGCATCGCCACTCGCGAGGCACGAGTCTCTCTCTCAATTTTGCTTGTAGACGCGGCCATGCCCCCCCCCCCCCCCCCCCAATGAGTCAACCCAAGGAAGCACACCAGTTGTTGAAGGGTGAGGGGATAGATCGAGGTGAAGGCTACCTGAGAAGGCCAACTGGCCAACAAAGGAAGAAGCTGTACTGTTCTTAGTCACTCAGGACTCAGGAGGGCTATTCTCTCTCTCTCTCTATATATATACATGCCAAGTACATCTAGCTCTCTGGCTACAGCTGGTGAGGTTATCCTTCTGTGCATCCAACAGCCCACCACCCTCTGTGTCCATCGTCTCTCTTTCTCTCCCTTAGTCCCTTTGACCCCAAGGGGCAAGCAGTGCTACTGTGCCAGGAACAGCAGTACTTTTCGGCCCTGCCTCATCCTACTGCCTAAGTACCTATCTATGTCTTAGGTAGCTGTTCACATCTCAGTCTTCCCTCTTCAATCCTCTCACAAGTCACAACTCAAAAGCAAGCCCACCCACAGGGCACAGGGTCACGACACACCTACCTCTCATGCTCAAGAGTCACGAGTCTCCCCCCCCCTGTGGTCTATGTCTGTCTCATCCTGTGCTCTATAAATAACGACTCTCCCCAACTTGGTACTTATCTCTAACTAGTATCTTTGGTGGTGCTAGGGTTTCTTCCTTTGCCAAAAAAAAAAAAAAAAAAAAAAAAAAAAGTGCTAGGGTTTCTTCCTTTTAAATCCCAAGCTCAGGATGTCTCTTTCGTTCCTGCTTGTAGAGTTGTCTAGTGGGCAATTCTTCGTCTCTTTTCCCACAGATCACAGTTCATGGGGGTTTTGATTGTTGAACCATTGTTTTCTCTTTTCTGTTTGTTTCTGTTCCTTCTCTTTTATACACTACTAGCAAGTTACAACCGCACAGTTGCACCACCAGTCTCACGTTGATCTGTCCTTATTGCTTATATTAATATTGTTTGTGGCATAAGAAGCTGCTGCCATGACTGTTTCCGTCCCCAAGCTTCTTGCACTTTATTACTGTGGGCATCTGTTTTCCAATCCTTCCTCAAAGATATCATAACAGCTTTTCCCTATTTCTTCTCTTTTGTATAGCTTTACTTTAGAATCACCTACTGCAGAATCAATAGCTAGCCCAAGTTTCTGTGGCAGAAGTAAACCTTTCCAGAAGAGAGGAATGAGTGAAGCTGCCAGCATGATCTAGCTCTGTCTGGGCTGATCGAGTGGTACAAAATGAATACCAAATCTCAGATCGATACCAAACTCTAGCTAGGTCATGCTCTGACAGCCTCACTCTTTCCCTTTTCCGGGGACATGTGGATTTTCAACCTCAAAACTTCTTGATGGGAAAAAGATGTAAACACTGTAAGTATATTCCTTTCCCTATGTTGTTCTTCATGTGCCAATATTAACTAACACTTGCTGTTTTTCTTCTTATATTGCATGTGTAGCAGTGGCCATGTTTCCATCTTGATCTACAACTAATGGGGCCTCATAAGTTAATGAGCAGCGTTCTTCACCTACTGTATAAGGGTTTTCTGTTCCCTTCTGTCCATGATCAGAGAGGAGTAAGGGCAGCTCCGATAGTTGATATTATCACCATGTTTGTAGTAAATGAAGCAACAAAAAACTTTAATTTCCAGCTTTCCTACTCTGGGTAATTCAGAGTAGATGAGCAATTATTAAAGAGTTGTACTAGCTAGAATGCATGTTACAGAGAAACCATTAGTGAACAATTCTTGTCAGCAAATTTGTAGACGATCTACAACAAATTGTTTCTGCCCATGCTAATTAGATTTCTTGAGATCTATTTTGTGACTGCATAGTTTTATATGGTTGTAAATATTTGATCAGGCGTTAACATATGGACTGAGCTTTGACATACAATTAAGAAGATGATATAAAAAACCATTTGTCTACGGTACATGAGAAATCTCTCTTTTTTACTGCCCTTTTCTTGAAAATAATCAGCCGTGTAAATGTTCAGCTAGAACACATGAATATGGATCTAGCTACAAATAATGCATCTTAAATTTTCAAAAGTAGGGATTTAAATAATATCTAGAGGCATTGAAAATATTGATTTGAAATCATTTTTACATTTTATTATTTTTTTGAAACAACTTATGAGATTGAATGCCTAGCGAAATAATTGGTATAGAATATGAGTTGCAGTCAAATTTTGCCAAGAAGCACCATGAAAATACATATACAGAAAACTGTAGACCTATTTTTGGGACTACCATAAGCAAGCCTCACCTGCTACAGAAATAGTAGCAAAAAGAAAAACTAGCTACCATCTGTTCAAGCCCAGATCTCTATAATCCTTGATTGGTATAGAAAAATCAAAGCTCATTGAAGAAATCCTTGGTATGAGAACTCAGCCAGAAGGTCCAATTGGATTAAATCCCATGAAACAGTGAGACATCTTCCTCCTAATTGATGTAAAATGTTACTGCAATATTGCCAACTAGTGCTACCAGGCAACCAATCTAATGGATTTTTTTTGTTTTGGTAGAAAACTCTCTTCTTCAGGCTACTTGCTCCCTCCCTGTGCCTAGATTGTCCAACGAACAACCATCAGTGTTCAATTTAAACCGGCCTAGCTGACGAGTACAGCAACTACTTCTCTGCAAATTAAAGATCTGGACCTTTGACGAGGAATAGGAAAGTTCAATTCCCTATAGCAGGAAAAAAAAGAAATCCGCCAGAGTAATACTGCTCTAAAAGCTAGCGGACAGGGAACAAAGTTCCTTCAAGGTTATATAAAAAAAATTGACTCCGAGTGAATGCTTGATTGCTTAAAATATTAACACTTCCAAGTTCCAAGTAAGAAATCAGGAGTTCAAATATTTTGAAGGTTAGGAATGAAGTCTCTGTCTTATATTTAAATTATAATGTAATAGCTACTCTCTTGAGGATGGACTCAAGGACTCAAGATGCACGTAAACTTGACCGGGACGAACCTCAGTTAAACTAAAGGAAACAAAAAAATTAAAGATCACTACTTGCAACACGGTAAATCCCTTAGCACGTTGCGACTGAGCAGGCTTAAGAGCTCAAAGGCTGAAGCCACCAAGATTGGGCACATTTATGAAATGCCACACCCACCCATTCATAGCCAATAAAATAAAAATAAGTGATTTTCATTTAGACCCCAAGGTCAGTTTCAAATATATATAGATCTATTTTTATAGTTTAGTAAACCCCTCAAATCTTTCTGGGTGGCCTATCTGAAATTGCCTTCCAAGTACCAATGCCTTAGTAAACTCAGTGAGATAGACTTCCCAAGCTTCAAGTATCTTGTCAAACTCTAAACCTAATTGAGTTAGTGAGCTTCCATCGTAGGTCGGAAGCCATACATACCATGAATCAAAGTTATAAAAGAATTAAGTAATCTTTAACTTAATGATTCCCCCCCCCCTTTACTAGAGAAACATTAACGACCCCTTTGATAACCCACTAAAAAACATTTTTGGGTGTTTATTGTTTCCAAAAGCAGAAAAATTGGTCAAAAACCAATTGATTAGACCATTTTATTTTACATGATTTTTGCAACATAAATTGAAAATTTTTGGTTCGTGAAATACTTCAATCGTGTCTATTTCTCCAAGCTAAATTGGGTGCAGATTAGATTTAAGTGAGAAAAATATAGAAGGGATATTTATAGAATTTGACACTC
The DNA here is from genome assembly GCF_041222555.1 of Hakea prostrata. Lineage (NCBI taxonomy): Eukaryota > Viridiplantae > Streptophyta > Magnoliopsida > Proteales > Proteaceae > Hakea > Hakea prostrata. The sequence continues at coordinate 25,630,742 of NC_142600.1, read as the reverse complement.
TAAACATAACAATGACAAATTTCATAAATTTTATTATAATTTTTAAAATTTCTACTTCTAGAAGCAAATTTTATCAAATACCTAAAAAAGTATTTTTGCTTCTAGAAACATTGAGAACTGTTTCTAGTTAGTGAATTATCATACAGGTCTTAAATTGATTGGTAGTAACACAAATAAAATGAAATAAATGATAGGGATGGGTTTTTTCCTCTATAGCTCCTGTGCATGTGATTTTATTCATAATGTTGTGAATCTGAAGAAGCTTTCTGGTTTGAAGTAAATAAACTTTATAATGCATGCCAAATTCCGCAATGCACCTTATCAAAAAAAATAAAAAAAGGATCATGGGTTTGGAATAGTATCACAACCATCATCCCTTTGCTCGGAACCATGGTGAGAAGGATAGTTGGGAACGGCAGAAGAACTTCGTTTTGGTTTGACCCATGGGAACAAAACCTAAATCAGAATTTTACAAGGGAACAAAATTTTACAAGATGGCCACCGAGGACAACAGTGGCAGAGGTGGCAACCGATCTTTTAAACCAACAAGAAGACAGGAGCAGACAACAACCTCAGGAACCAATGCTCCAATACAACTCTCTAACCAAGAAGATGCTTGGTCCACCATGATCTCAACAAATGGGGAATTCTCGGTAAAATTGGCCTACCGTGAAATGATGAAACAACGGTTTACGAACCATGATTATCATTTAGCAAAGTGGTGGAACCAAATGTGGAAATTGCCGATTCATCCTAAATTTAAAGTTTTCTCGGCGCTTTTAAATGCGGGGTTACCACCGAGCGACGACATTTAGCAAAATGGACGCACGACCCAAATGAATGCGCAAATGCGGGAGCGAGGAAGAAACAACGGGCACGTCCGCTCATCTCATGCGAATGGGGAAAACGAATCCACGCAGCAGACCATTGGGACTACGGACATAACCGGAGAGACACATCCTTCATGAATTGGTGCTATAACATGTGCCTACAATTATCCAAGGATAATTTTAGATGGCTTATGTCAACTTCATAATCTCCCGCTATTTTATCCGGAAAGAGAAGAATTCTAAAGTTTTTAATTTGAAGGCACCTAACCCTTTCAAGTGCAGGGAACATCCGGAAATGGATAAAAGATTTAAAGCCGCAACAACCGGAAGAAAATTTAACCTAACGCTCTCTTATGCAGATCATATCAATACACGAGAAAACACGACAGACCAACAAAAATATTATTCATGGGGGGGATTTAACCGACACCTAGGAACGGTTGGATGGAGCATGGGAACATGCACGGATGGACACTAAGGTCGATCATTTTGGAAGAGGAAACAAAATTGGGACCCGGAGAATATGATAATAGGTTTGCAACAGGAGATTAAAGATGCAACAAGAGAAGGGTTTAAAAAGAGGAAATATGGACAAACAACCGAACAAGCAAACCTACTACCATGGCCCAAGACAAACATGGACTCTTCGGGACACCAATCTAATAGAGTTGGCAACACGACAAAACCGATGGAATATAAATTTTTCCCAAACCCAGTGCTCCGGGCAGATGCACATCTATAGGATAACCGTAATCAAATAATCCACCATATCGAACGTTATCAACCGTAACATAATGCAAATTTTTCGTTTTTATCAAAAAAAAAAAAAAAAAAAAAAAAAAAAGCAATGTTCAAATCCCACCGGATTCGGACCATATCGGGGAAAAAGTAATCCTAGAATCACTATCTCCAAGAATTCTACGCTGGGCCATAGTAAGAATTCTACCATGCCGGCCTTGGGGCCTGGCTTTGATTATTTATACTTAAGAGGAGGGATTTAACGGCATCTCCCGGGCCGCCACAACCCGAAAAAGTTTTTTTCAACAAGTCACCGGGGCCCCACGCTCTTGTGGCAGGATCGGGAGCACAAGACGTCGGGATCCGGACTTCCCTCTTTGCATGCTCTGTATTTGTGATGCTCATGATACGATCCAATACCCTCGCTGACCGGTAACAAATAAATATATAATAAAATCTAGACAAAAAAAAAATATAGAAATAATTTTTCATGCATTGACAATCATGTATGGGTTGAAAAATGTTGTTACATGTGATTTAAATTCTTTTTATTTATTTATTTATTTTTTGAAACAATGGCTATAATTACATAATATAATAAGAGAAAAAGACTATATCAAGCTAATTTCTAAAAAACGACAACCAAACCGCTCCTCCCTAACAAATGATTGCAACGGACTAGGGAGTGCCTCAACATCAAGGTTAAGTTCATCGATCGACGACATCATCGACGCCAACCAATCCGCACATTGGTTGGTCTCGCGGAAATTATGGACCACCTGCCAGTGCTGTAACCCTTCTAAGAGCACCTAAAACTCTTCCATCAGTTTAGCAACGATCCAAGGAGCAACAACTTCTCCCTGAATGGCCGCACGACATTCAAAGAATCACTACGAATCTCCACAATTGAGAAGTTATGCTTCCTGGCTTCTAGAATACCACACCTCATGCCTCTCAATTCACATGATAGAATGTTGTTGTCAGCGACACCACCTCCTATGGCAAACACCACCTGACCATTCCCCAATCTTCCGATGGCACCATATCTTGCTCTATGACCCTTCACCAAACCATCAGTATTCACAATCAGCCAACCCTCTGGAGGACGACCCCGGTGGTGAAGTGAATGGACAATTCTTTGTGGAAAAAGGAAACATCAATACCCCAACCAGCCTGAAAAGCTCTTTATTAACACCGTTGTCTTCCACTTGCAACTTTTGGTCATCAAACCTGTATTGAACCAACCGCTTCACACGAGCACACACTTGGGTAGGGGAATGAACTTCATTTTTGAAAATTCTGCCATTCTATTCTTGCCAAACACAATAGATTGTTACAGTGAATGAGAGGCACCTCACCATGCTAACAATCGAATCAACTAGAAAGTGAGAGGAAACCCAATGTACCTCCTCCGCCCAAGTCAGCCTAGATTAGTGGGAGAATCCATTCCACAGTTTGATTTGTTTCCACACCTGATCAAAGTACCTACAATAAAAGAAAAGATTGTTGTAGTCCTCGATACCCTCGCCGCATACAACACAAGTGGGATCAATATCAGCATGCCAACTAAGCATCCTAGTCTCATGGCTAATCTGTTGAGGATAGCAAGCCAAGTAATGAGAGAAAATCTCGGGTGATGCTTCTTGCTCCTAATCACCTTGGCCCAAACTATCTTTGTTCCCACGTTCTTGACAATATCAAGGGCAGATCTTACAGTATATTTGACGGAGGAGGTAGTTGTTCACACTGTATAGTCCGAGGAAGCTCTTTCCAAACAACGAACATTGTTGACCTCACTCTAGTGAGACTCAATAAGAGGATCCTATCTAGCATTGGCCCAACACCCATTTGTACCAATCAAATGACTTACCCTTAAGAAAAAATCCCTACCCACAACTGGAGAGAGAAGAGAATTTTCAGTTTTTTACAGGGCCTTCATCAAGCCCAGGGTCATGCCAAAGAAGAAGCGACGAGCCATCATGCACTATGTAGCGGATCACCTTAAGCTCCAAGCTTGGAAGATGTAAAATAATTTTTAGTGAGGAAGAGCATGTCAAGGGGGTTGGAAGTGACCATATTGAATGATTTTTCAGCCACCTCTGCCTAATAAATTTTGACCAACACATTTTCTTGCCGGCTGCTAACGCCCATAAGTTTCGCATCAACATGGCACTATCCATTCTTTAAGATTATAAAGCCCCAAGCCACCTTCCTCTTTAGGAGAGCAAACCATCATCCACGCCACCTTATACGACCCATGCTCCACTGATTCAAACCAAAAAAACTTTGACATTAAGCTATCCAACCGTTGGATGATTCGCCTAGGCGATTTGAAAACGTTAATCCAATACCCAATAACCCCCATGATCACTGACTTAAGCAAGGTTATGCAACCAACAAAAGACATTGTTTTTGCATGCCATGAGCTCAACTTAGTTTCAACCATAGAAATGAGGCCCAACATATTTTGAGGATGTAGGTCTTTTAGAGGTGAGGGGAACACCAAGATACCGAATAGGGAGCATACCAACTGCAAACCCAACACATTGTGAAAATAAGATTTGATATCATCCGGAGTGTTGCCAAAAAATAATGAAGATTTTCCTTGGTTTACTTCCAACCTAGCTAGACTGATGAGAGAAGTCATGAAAGAGGTTTCGAAGAATATCAACATTGGCTTTTGTTGCCTTTCCGAAGATAAAGAGATCATTCTGCAAAGAGGATGGAGGTAATCTCAAACTCCTTACACCAAGGATGATATTCAAAAGAACCCCCTCCTTTGCTGCTGCCTTCAAGGAACCAGTGAACACTTGAAGCACTAAGTTGAATAATGCCAGAGACATAGGACATCCTTGTCGAAGGCCTCAATTTCCAAAAAATATAAGAGAATGGATCCCATCCACTACAATCACAAATGAGGGCCGGATGATACAATGGATCGCCCAATTGATAAAGGTGGGGTGAAAAATTCAAGAGCAATAGGAGCATGAAGAGAAAGCTCCATTGCACATAATCAAAAACCTTTCGCAAATCAATCTTGGCCACAAATCTTGCCTCCCCGTTCCTCAAATGGGAACCTTGCATCAATTCTTGACACAAGAGAACATTGTTAGAAATACATCTCCCTTCAATAAATGTTGTTTGGGTTAAGTCAACCACATTACCAACCACTTTGGTTTGGGTGGGCGGGTTTCAACTCGGGTCGGGCGACCGCGGAACCCCCCCCCCCGGGGGGGGGGGGGGGGGGGGGGGCAAAAACCCACCAACCACATTCCCCCCCCCCCCCCCCCCCCCCCACATTTTTTATTTTACCCCCCTCCCCTCTCCCCCCCCCCCCCAATCGGTTTGCTATGATTTTAGCAGTAAATCGATATATCATTGGGCATACAAAAATAGGTCTATAATCATGGAAAGTGTTTTGCACCTCTCCTTTTGGGACAAGAGTAATTCTCACCATTTTCACCTAAGCTGAAAGGTAGGGATTTTGGAAAAAAGTCCAAATAGCATTGCATAAGTCAACACCAATCGTCTTCCAACACCTTTTATAGAAAAAAGCTCCAAAACCATTAGCACCTGGAGAGCTGTCCTCTTTGGATTTGAAGACCATAAATTTGATTTGCTCAAAAGGATTGATCTTATCCAAATCATTAATATCATGATCAATGGGAAGATCCAAATGATGACACACAATCTGGGGGATTCCAGCAAAATGAAGCTCAAAATGGCAAGCAGCTTCATTCCTAATTTCCACCCCATCGGAGATCTAGTTGCCATTTGAGTCTTGAATAGATGCAATATGATTTAAATTACGCCAGCTTTTAATAGAATTGTGAAAGAATTTTGTATTAGCATCTACACTAGTCATCCAATGGACAATGTCTCAATTCACCTGCAACAACCCTCTCTCGAATAATAAAGTGATCATCCATTCGCCCCTTTTCAATCTCCATTTGATTAAGGAGATGGAATTTCTGCCGACTCCACTTTTTAAGCTCCCCTTTAAGAAGTTTCAACTTTGTAAGAAGTCTATGCTTGGGGGTGCCCTCCACCCAAGTATTCCATAATCTAAAACAAGAGGCCAAAGTCAGGGTTATCCACCCAATGATTAAGGAAGAAAAATTAACATCGCCCCCTCAATATACCTCCACTAGCCAATTGCACCACCATCGAACTATGGTCAGCCACACTTGGGCTAAGAAAATTCACATGGGAGTTTGGGAAGACATTTAACCCATCAAAATTGGTCAACACTCGATCCAATTTGACCATCATCCGGTCCATACCCATGGAATTATTGCTCCAAGTGAATCTACATCCCAACCATCTCAAATCATCAAGCCCCGCCTTGCCATGCATGAAGCAAGGGGTATAACGGAGCAAATACTATCCTCGGCACCACCTATCTTTTCTTTCGGATTACAATGGGAGTTGAAGTCACCTAGCAAAATCCAAGGCTCCTGCAAGTCTTCAGAAAAATGAAGGATGCTATCCCACAGATCCTCTCCCATGCCGGCCTCATTATGACTATAACACATAGTGGCATAAAAGCTCACAATAGACTCCAAAATGGTCACACGATAGTGAATAAATTGAGAGTTCTTGAGGAGGCACTAAACTTCCACTCTTGAGTCATCCCAAAGCACCCAAATCTTGACAGAGTCATCATGCTCATAATTATTAATACACTTTCGAAGGAGGAAAGATCTAGCCACCCGCTCAAAGTTTGCAACTCTCACTTTTGTTCCATTAAACCAAACAATATAAAATTATGTTTGTTAGCCCAATCAATCACAACTCTTCTCTTCCCCAAGTTGATAATACCCCTTGGATTCCACGCCCCCAACTTAATCATAAATCACTATCGAAAGTGGGATTCAATACCAAATCCTAATATATATTTTGGTGGGCAATACAAGTATTTTCTAAGGTCTGGGATGGAAGCAAAGGGCTTGGTAGGAATCATCACCTATTTCTTTTTTGTTGGAGGTGTGGGGAAATACCGAGCGGGGTATTGTACAATCGAGCCGTATGGATTAACCCATTTATTCGATTGAAACTAGATAAATATATACTTTATATTCCCCTATAGAGTCATTGTGAGATGTGGGGAATCTTGCCTTAGGGTTCTAGATGAGAGTTCTCTGTATATGTAATGCCATTTTGACGATGGGTGAGAGATCTCCATTGTAATATTCTTCCATGCATATGAAAATTCTTCTTTTCCCCATGGAAGGAGTACATTATGTTAATGAGTGAAGCACGCCAAGTCTTTTATGTTGCTTTGGTTTACCATTCTTATTGTTCGTGATTTATTGATTTTCGTTTTAACGCTAAGAATAGACTTACGTGGCTCAAATACAAATAAATGAAACGCTTCAATTGTAATTACTTTATTGAAAACCCATATCGTTTTCTTAATTGCCTCTTTAAGAGAACATTGCTTTTACAGACTAATCTTCGCAAGTTCACCTACTCCATGGCGATGCCTTCAATAACTTCCCATTTTTAAATATCCAGCACCAGTCAGGTGAGGAACGGCATACATTCAACAAATGGCAACCCTCGTTTATTACAGCCAAAGAGAAACCATGGCTCACTAGACAAAGGGAAGGAAAGATGCTATAGGTTTTATTCATATCTAATAAATGCTCCCTCTGAGGCTCTGACTCTCTTTCTATCTCGGTGATGAAACACAGACACTGTCACATGATTCACTTAGGTTAAGACCTTGAGATGCCTCTTCTTTTGGCTTTAACCCATTTGTGTGAACCATATGCAACTTCTAAGAAGCCATGCAAAAATGGTCCCCCTTATACTTCTCGTTTCTTACAATCTCTTCTGGGTTTCAATTTGATGCTTAACCAGGGTGGGTGGGGAAGAGAGAGAAGAGAGAGAAGAGAGAGATGGTTGTGGTGGTGGTGGTGGTGGTGGGAGGGTTAACTATAAGATGCTTAGATGCATGGAAAGGTCCCCACCTAAAGTCATTAAAAGCTTATAGTAAATATAGAAACCCTCACTAATTAACCTGTCTGCATGGTAGTGGCGTGGGCGTGACATTATTCAATTAGCTCAATTTGGGACCACATCTTCCCTCTTCATCTTCACCTTCTCCCCTCATCATCTTTTATAAATATAAGTTTGTTTTAGAGTATCTAATAATAACAAAACAACTCAATGAACAATACTAGGAGATGACTTAAAGTTCTTACCCCACCCATTAGCCCTATATATACCCTTCTCATCACTCCATCTTCTCTATCGGGGTTGATCTGTGGCTTATGATCACCATCACTTCTGGTGCAGAAGGAAAAGAAGATTAGATAACTGTTGATAGCCAAAGCTAAGGATATCGATCTCTTCGGATGTCTTCTGTACCAGGAGAGCCACGGCGAGAGGCAGACCGTGCTTCATTATCAGATGAAGCTGCCAGCATGATCTAAACTCTCCTCTGATCAGAAGGGAAAGATCAGATCATGTGGCAGTTTCACCTGTTGATTGGGGCACGAAATCACTCATCAAACCTTAATTTCCCATCACCTCACCATACGATTTCAATTTCTACTTCTGTTCTGAGTCTTCTGACCCTTTGGGTTGTTTAGGTTTTCATATTCCACTCTGGGAAACCCTAGAAAAGGTTTGTGATCCTTCTTGTAATTTTGTTTATGGTTTATGCTTATCTGGGTATTCCATGGATCTTATCATTATGCATTGCTCTGGTGATTTTGGTGCATTTGGTGCTTCTTGTTGCTATTTTGCTATCCACAGTTTCAACCCAGCTCCGCCGAGGATGGAATCCTTAACACTGTATTGGAATCCGTATGGGAGATATTGTTAGGGTATTAAGTGACAGAATTTCTCCTTCTCAACGCGGGTTGGTGCTTTTGAGATCTATCTCCTTTAATCTAAGCCCTATATGCTTCAATAAGCCTCGAGAAGCGAGTCCTTTGTTTTTTTTCCTGGTACTACTGTCTCCCTTCCTCCTTGATTTGCACTATATTCTATTTCATCTGTATACAAGGTATGCCGTATGCCTCACTTTTTCTCACATAAATGCTTTGAAATTTGGACTACTAAAGCTCTTTGTTTAACATCTCATGGAGATGAACATTGATTTAAATTTGTGTTTCCTTTCATCGACTGAAGACCTGTCTTCTTTTTTTTTCTTCCTGGGTTGTCTTTCTATTTAGTGTTCTTCTTTTGGGTCTTTGTTGAGAATGTTCACACGGTGGGGGCTATCTTGATTCCAATTTTGGTTTTGGGAATTACATCACATTCGTTTCCATAAATCATTTGAAATTGTTGGATGGGATTTGTGATTCAAAGAGGGTTCGAAGAGTCTTTATCAGTTAATGGCATGTTTGTTTAATTGGACTTGTTTCTAAATTCAGACTGAAACTCTTCAGTGGCACTCCATGGGAATGCTAGGCAAACAACTAGAAGCAATTGATTACATTTTCTTTCTACAGGTTCTGAAAAAGAAAATCTTTTTCCCTTCAGTTATTATCCAATATTTGGGCCAAGAGATGAAGCTTTTGACACCTCTCTCTCTCTCTCTCTCTCTCTCTCCCCCCCCCCTCCCCCAGCCTGACAGCCTGTGTATCACAGGTACATACACAGCCCCACGTAGGAGTGCAGAGAGTGTAATTTGCTCATGAGTATGAGTTGCATCATCTGATTCGAAGTAAAGGAATCAAAAACTTATATTTTCAGTTTTAATGAGGTTGTTGGTTTATGTTTGGTGGGAAGCTCAGTCTGGCTAGACTGCATCTACCTTTTTAGATTCTGAGTGCTACGTAACAAAAGCATCATATATGATTCCCTCACCCTGGCCTTTAAAGGACGATCCTTGCCTGCCCATTACCCTGATTGCTTATGTATGAAGGACTTATGGTAAATGGTTCATTTCCAGGGTCTGCCATGTTCCACTTTGGGGACATTCCATGAAGTAGAGAAACCCTAAAACCTGTCCAGCTACTTGACCTTGGCATTTACTGTCTCTGGGTGGTGGAGTTAACGCCCTTACTAGGCCTTGTAATGGTTGATCTAAAAAACATAGGGGTTTGAAACCTGAAAGGGAGGTATCAAGGAAAAGAAGACTGGGGAAACTAGTTGTTCTTGGAAGAAGCTTTTGGACCCATTTCTAAGTTTTTTGTTTTCTTTCTCCTTCTGTATCTGGGTATGATGAAAGCTTACAGGACAGTGGGAAGATATCATAGCAACTGCCAGGGCTACCTGGTGTAAACAGATGAGCATGGCTGAAATAGCTATGCTTAATGCTGCTGAGTGCTGGCTGTCTTTGTGAACTGGAGGTTAGAGCCTTTCTATTAGCTTCTGGTTCTCCATCTCAACCTCTTATGTTCCATGTTACTTTCCCCCCTTCCCTTGATCACACCTGGTTGGGGATTCTCCTCCACCCACATCCTCACCTTCTATAGAATAATAAAATAAAAAGAAAAAAGAAGATTCACTTTTAGGGTTTGGAGATGACCTGATTAGGTTAAGCAGGTCCAACCAGTATGGATCTTTCTGGGTTTCTCTGCAAATTTTACGTTGACCAATAGTTTTGTTTCTGTGTCCTTGTTCCTTGACAAGTTTTCCACAACCAAGCACACCTTGGGATCTCATCACGTTCACCAACAGAGTTGCCCAGATCATGCATGAATAAAGTTGGTTAATTAGGAACTAAGAATATTAAAATTAGTGTAAAATATAATATAAATAAGGTTTAGAGAATACTTTACTTTTGAATTTTGTGAAAGCATCAACTTAGTAAGATTTGATCTTGTTACATTTCACATGGCACCATCATTTCATATAATCCACAGTTCTTAATAGATTAGCTATTCTTCTCGTGGTGTTCATAGGCTCCTGCTGCATATGTGTCTCAAAAGTTGTGACCTGAACAGTTTCAGATTCCAAATAAATGAATATCCATGTATAGCTTGCAACTAACTAAACTTGCTAGCTGAAAACCTAATAACCTTTTCCAAATTTCACTGAAAAATTCACAAGAATTGGTTCGTGAACAATTTTATCCTTAGAATGTTAAATTCTTCTTTCCCTTTATCATCAATATAATATTGTTTGCATTAATCAGACTAACATAATAATTACTGTTGTAGCTAGTGGTGCTTCTCATCATTGAGGAAATAATTAAACTAAGTCATCACATCAGCACCGTACTTGGATTTTGATGATATTAATCACATGAAATGTTTTATGCTGTGGTCACCAGGTTTCTATATTTCAGCATTCAAATGATATGGTAGCGAGACTAGGGCATTCCAGTGTTAAAGAATGATCAGGGGTTAGGTTATTTAATTAGTTACAGACTACTAAAGTTATTTAGCCTTGACCACAGAATTGAGTACTTGATTATGGAAGCTTTAATTCCTCACCTTTTGGGTTTATAAACAAATTTATGTTCTAAATTCTTGGCTCTATTATAGCTCATGTCTTGCAAAAAAAATTGAAGAGGTTGAAGCCTCCATTCCAAAGGTTTTTGAGCAACAGTGGAGATGGTTCTTGGGATCCATTACTTTTCTACCTCTCTCACCTTTTGGGGAGCTATTGTATGGCAAAGAAAGCAGTATATGGGATTTGAATAAGTATTCTTGAGGAAGTCCTTGAATTTGTTATGTATGTGAGACACTGTTTGGGAGATTGGAAGAAGACTCCCATTTAGTTTGTATATAAAATATCCAAATGTTTAGTACTAAAATGAGTGCTGGATTGTAAACTATATTTATGAACCTCTTCATAGTTGAATCTGTTAAAGAATCACCCAAATTTCATTGGACATGGCCATCTCACACTAATATTCATCTCTAGCATGCCATTATGCATTGTCACAGCACACAACTGACTGGCATGGCTTAAAGTATCCATAGTACAGTATGATAATAGTTGAAAGGTATCCATATTGGATACAACTAATACAATACTTATTGTTATGCCATATGTTCTCCGGCCAACGAACCGGGATGGACCGTTTAATTTGATACGAATGGATTAGGTTTTGGTCCAGCATGAGGAACAGTGTAGAACCACTGGCTACATTTTGGAAATTGACATTTCAAGGAAGTCAGCTTTATGATAAGAGCCACGTGGAAATGAGCACATGACGGAATGGACGCCAAAAAGATGCCTTCTGAGATGTTACTTCTCGAAAGGAAGATGGAAGACAGGTAGAATCTTGATCAAAATGCTCTGCTCCACTATCCTGAGTACTTAACGTCAATCACTAAGATATTTATCCATATTAATCTCCTTGAGGTTGCTTTCTAACGATTTGTATGGAGATTAGGAGGCTACACGTCCAATTAAGGGATTACGTGAGTTGATGTTCTTAATAATATCTGAAGCCAGCAAGCTAGGTGTCATGGTCAATCTTGGCTCTTTAGTTGGCATATGTTAATTTAAGGAAGCAGGAGAATCATCTCCATGAGAACATCATGGAACCTTGGTATAAAAGTAAAGAATGAAAGAAAAAAGACAGATCAAGTGAGAACAAACGCATTTACTCTCCTGCAACTACCCAAAGCATTGAATGCTCTTTGAGTTCTAACTTCTCACTACGAGGTATTGTGTGATCCGGAATTTGACTAGATTTTCTGATGTGGCTCCCATCCACAGAGGCCGCCCACTCTTAGGGTTCTTTTCATGTGTAAGCATCTGGTTTAGGATTAGCTCAGGTTGTCTTTGAATCCAATTCAGGACCAGTGTAGATTCAGGAGCTACACTTATCAATGTATATCTCTCTTCTTCTTCTCTTTCTTTTTTTTTTTTTTTTCCTACCTAAAGGACATATATTGGATTACACCATAATACATTGACCAATACATAACAACATCGTTTACCCAAAAAAAATTATAATATTAAATATGAGATAACCCGTCTCTTAATATCACTTGAGCAATAAAATATTTGATACCAATGCTTTAAACCTACTAATATGTCTCCATTCATGTTTTGATTTTCTCTATCATAGTTTCCAATCATACTATTGTGTATAGTCATGACATGGTATTCTAAGCACCATCCAGTACCTAAACCTCCAATAAAGGTTTGCAAGCATGCATAGAGCCTTCAATTGCTAGTCTTTTTCCAAAAAAAAAAAAAAAATTTCAAGCCTTTTTGCTTCTTTACTTTCTTTGCTCACATCCATTTCCATCTCAAAGTCTAACGTGAGTTGCACATCGATAGGATCTCCATTTCTCCCTATACTGGTGGGGTAGACATTGAGGAATCCCATTATCTTTCTCACTCTCTATGTTGAAGTGAACATTAATGATGAACTTTCATGTTCAGCCTTATTTTCTCCTTATTGTGTCTTTAGCTTATCATTCCTCACCTAACTTAGCAAATTCATCAACAAAATAAATAAACAAATAATAAATCATTTTACCAAGCACATAAAACAACCATAGAGGCTAGGAGTGCTAGTTAATAAACCTTGGTGGCCTTGACCCACCCTGACCTGGCTCAAGGTTGAATAGACCTTGAGCTTAACATTTAGGCCCTAAGAGCTGATCAATGCTAAAATATTTTATCTTTGAACTAGGGCCAAGGGTGGTCATGAAATTATTGTTTGTCCCACCGACTTGTCCGCTAAGTTTTTTGCACTAATTTTGGCTTTGACTCTAGACCAGCACGAAATCAACTTGCAAAGATATTAGAAAGGAATCATTGCCAAAATATTATTTTATTTTAGAATCAATACTATCTACATTTATATTTCTAATAGCAGATTCACTGGGGCTAGGGTTAGGAACATGACTAATTAGGGACAGGAGTGACAATGATAGGAAAAGACAGAGTCAACCCATCCTTACCTGGTCCATTCAGGGACGATTAGGACAGGATTGGGCTTAGCTTAGCCTATCAGGATTCAAGATTAATGGCAAGAATTTTTAAAGCCTAAGTTAGGAAGGCAAGAATGGGGGAATGGACTTAGCTAAGAGTATCTAGGGCTGCCATATTGGGTCTTAAGGTGTCCAAACCCAACCTGTTGCTGTTGCAACTCTAATAGAGAACGTTCATCAATAAAGTAATATTTGAAAAGAAGAAGAAAAAAAAAATCTCTACAAAAGGACATGATAAGCATATAAACCTTAGGAAAACCACAAGGACATGATAGAAATCTTCACCGTCATGTATTTGGTGGGTTCAATTTCAGTATTGCACATTTAAATGCGCAGCACTAAGCGGCGTATGGCCACGATCAAATGACTGGTCGAAATCTAGACCACTCATTTTGCCTTTTTTTCTCTTTTTTTATTTATTTATTTATTTATTATTTAAAAAAAATTTTTTCTGGTTACAGGTAGGTATGGTTGAAAAAGTAAGAATTTTTTTTTGAAACGAGTGGTCAAGATTTCGACCTCGACCACTTGTTCCATCCTCACAGGACATAGGTCATTGCGCAATCCGGTCACAAGGTGCGAGCACAGGTTTCATTGCGCAATCGGCAAGTGTTTAAGAGACTTGTCATAAAATAGACGTTGCTGTTAATTCTGCTGAGGAACTCTGCCAAAGCCTCCACCACAGCCAGAGCCTCCTCACAACAAACAACAATTTAATTAGCTGTTCAATTATGTTTATGAATCTCGATCAACAAGCTTATAATTCCACTGGCCCTGACATTACCCTGTAGAGAATTTTTGTGTTGTACAAGTGCTATTTCAGATACTAGTCTGAGTGAGAGATGTAAAATACATATATCCTGCTGGAATTTGCAGTTACTGCAACCATTATTAGAAGTACTTAAACGTGTGGATCATGCTCCCAAGCGAGATTAATGCCTTCTAATCCTCCATTAATGAGTACAAAGGGTCTTGAAGTTAACAAAAATGGCAGTAGTGATTGCATATAGCAATAAAGCCCTAGCTACTCTCATTAGGTTTAGTGAACATACTAGCTTAATAATTTGTTAACTGCATTCAGAATCCATGTTTACCCACCAACAGACCATCACTTACCCACTTGCCTAATGGGTCATACGGGAAGAACATAAGCAATAAAGCCTAATTAGCTGGGTAAACAAGCCGCTCTGTTGTCTCCTTTTCTTCTTTTTCTTTGAAGTGCCACATTGAAATGCTCTTACTAATCAAACTTTCTGCTGAAACATGTTGGGCTGCTTGTGTGTATGTAGGTCCGTTCTCTCCTACTCTATTCAATGAAAAATTATAATTAGCCCATCTGGACCAGATAATAAAGGGTAAAGGGGGACCAAAAGAGGAACTGGGAGAAAAAGGGTTTTCCTTGTTATTGAGTAGCGTTTCCTAGGATCAATGAATGATAATAAAGTCTACTGAACTTGAACCCACACATTAGCAGTGTTCAGTGAGCCAACAAGATTGTATAACCGCAGCATAAAATCAGATAATATGGATTACCATATGAAGTGAAGCTACCTTAAAGAGAAATTAACATAAAATGTTTAGACCGGCCAGGGAAAATTTTTGAAACCTACGTTAGTTTTCTTGGTTTGTCACAGCCCTGCAGTTATAGTTTTCTTTTCCTGGTATTTACAAGACTGGAAGAGTAATCTACACTTTTAAGATCCTTCTACAGTAATTTTGTGGAGATGAAAACTATGGTTACACAGGGCCGTTGAAGGAGACCTATTGGGCATGCATCCTATCATCATAATTACAAGGAGAGGATTACAGACAGATAATTTAGCAGGACATGGCAGCTGCAATCCATGATGCTGCAACATCAACACCAACACCAACACCACCAGAATCCTCCCAGTCACTCTCTGTTTAACAGTAAAACATAACTCTCTTCACATTCTCCTTGAGTGCAGGCAACGGGCGAACTCCTGGTTCCTTTGTTGCTCGAGTAGTTGTTGAGCCATTATCCTCTATTTCTGGCTCCATGTAGAATCGAGCTCGAAATGCAGCAAGATGTGCATAATATGCTGGGGGGACTACAAACATATATACAAAGAAAGCAAGTCATGCATTAAACAACAAGAACTCTAGAGGTAGTCATGGTCTTAGACAATGACGACAAAATACCAAGCCCACTTCAAGCAGAGTCGAGATCCCTTTTGGACCCATATTAATTCTTTTCTAGAGAGTAAGGTCATCCAGGTTATTTATGTGATCAAGAGTAGTTTGATGTTTTTTACAGAAGGGTACTAGACTAGAGTCAAACCTAGCAGTATGAGGTTTCTTTAACATTATCAACCCCACACACAAACTAACATGGTTACACGATATGAGTAGCAAATACAAAGAGCAAAACATGGTTTCAAGTTTCAGGATTCAATAGCTTGGTCAGTCCATCTGGATCATAATCCCAGTGGCTGATCTGTACATCCAAAACCGATGACAGTGTATCTCCTCAGGATTATGATCCTCAGTGGCAGCCTAAACCAGGATCACGCGTCTAAAAACTGGCAGAGACAGAAGAAAAGAATGTCTCAAAGAATGGCCATAAAGAGTATGAAAGGAAAATCATTTAACTTACCAACAGACACAGAGCGCGTACACCTTGCATATGTGTAGCAAAGATTATTAGTCAAAGACTGGATTCCATCTGCTGTAAAATTATTTTCATCCCATAGAACATGATAATGAGCCGGCCGGCTCGTTCCCTGTCAGAGTGGCATTAATATATTAGTTATCATGAGTGGGGAGGCAAGTATTTGTAAAAATCTATACATGTCATCACGCTCAGTTTTTTCCTGGTAAGGGAGGCTAGTAATTGTTAATAACCTATTACCTGTAGGAAGTAAACACCAAGTATCCAAAGGAATATGACACTTTGAGCAAATGACTAACCATAAGACAAACAGCTTATTGTGTTATGATCCTTTCAATCCTCACCAGGGTTCAAAATATCAACTTCATAACTCTCAAATTTAACCAAAAGTCCAATTGGGATTGATGAAGGAAAGAGAAATGAAAAGGAGAAATAAAAATGTATTACTTTCTTAGTTTCTTGCTCAATACTATGGCCAACTTACAACTTGTTAAGTAAATCCTTGTGACACTGAAGATGCCAAGTGGTGGGATTCCTATGCAGAAACTGGCTCAGAGCCTTTCCTCAGCACTTACGAAAAGATGATAATTGCAAATAAGACTATTTCTTAACACCTAAAAACTGAATATTAGAATTAAGGGATAATTACTATTGCCCCATTGTACTTTGGTTTTATTACTAATCAAAACTCTTTCTTTATGAAATTATTGTTGCCCCCCTCACTTCTAACGGTGTTAAGTGGTTGTTAACATCAAATATGTAATGTCTATTTTGCCCTTTATTAAAATTAAGAAGTTAAAAAATATAACATTGCCCTCATTTTTAGAAACTATATTGAATGTCAATTATATCTTTGAAATCTTATATTTTACAATAAATTTTGGCTTTGGTGGGACCACACACTTTGTACAATGGTTAGCATATATTAGGAGATTTTCAATTTTCAACTTTGAATTACATTTGATATTTCCTAATATTTTAGTTTCTATTTTAAGTTTTATTTAATCACATATTTCCTTTATTCGGCGATTTCTTTTTAAAGAAGAAAAATCAAGTCTTTTCTTTAATCGGTAGTTTCATTTTAGAAAAGAAAAATTAATTTAAAGTTAATTTTTCTCCAAAGTTAATTAAGGATAGTATTATAACTTGCAAAGAGTAAATAAGTAAAGAGATAATTGTAGGGTTATTTTTGGGTTTTTGAAAAAATATATAGATGCCACATCATCAGTAAACTAACTTAGCTTAACGGAAGGGGGCATTAGTAATTTTAGACAAAGTTAAAGGTTGGATTAGCAAATTTAAAAAGTAGAGGGGATAAAGTAGTAATAAAATCAGAGTACAAAGGGGCAACAGTAATTATCCCTAGAATTAATGACAACCTTGAGTAGAAATAACATTTAAGTACCAACCAAGTAGTTTTATAATGATTTAGTTCCTACATTACAACATTGCATCATAGACCTACAGATGTGGAATTTATATTGTCACCACTACAACCTTTGGAAACCTCTTATAATGAAAATATTGATCACTGACTGGATACAGAATCAATTTAATATCCAATTAAAATAATTACTAAACTATCTACAAAACATGCAACCAAGTGCAAATTCTTTTTCCAATCACAATCAAACATATCTCTTATCACCTTTTCTATAGACAACCAGATATCATGAATCCAATGCATTGATATTAATGAGGAAGAAGTCAATTGTTAAGTATGCAAAAGTCCATACAACACAACCATTACCTTATCCTAACTAAATGGGGTCGCCTACATGGATTCTGTAGAGGTTAAGACAATAAGAGATAAGCGGAGTAAAAGGAGTAGAGTTGAATTGAGGATAAAATAAGTCAAAGAAAAAGTCCAAATAGCATCCTAGGAACATCCTCTTACAAGGGGTCGGCTGCACAGCTACTAGTCCACACAACTCTATCCACAATCATACTTTAATCGGCCCTACGCATATCATTTCTTACCAATTCTCCATAGTCATCTTAGGCCAACCCCCACCTCTCTCAGCTCTGTCTAGCTGGATCTGATCATCTTGCTTACTAGTGCATCCATGAGTCTCCATTGTACATGACCATACAACCTCAATTGGCTCTCACAAAACTTGTCTTGGATTGATGTAATTCTCAATTCGGCTTCAATAAAATCATTCCTTACCCATATCCCTCCTGGTCTTGCCACACATCACCATCTCTGCTATATTAAATTTGCCTATAATACTCTTTTTGGCAGTCCAACCCTGTCTTATTATTGTCCCATGGTATTTGTCTTTGAGCTTAACCGGATGCATTTGTCACATGATAATCTTGATGCACTTCTCCACATCATTCATCCTACTTTAATCCCATTAGAAATATCATCATCTCTATCACCCTTCCTGTTAATGCTTGACCCAAGGTTTCTAAAACATTCAATTTGTGGTATCTATCAACCCTCAGTATCACCACGTAACCTCCTCACACAATTTGATGCAAGTTATATATCATATATTCTATCTTTGTCCTACTCAAGTCAAAACCTTTTGACTTGAAAGTTGATCTCCACAATTCCAACTTCATATTAATTTGCCCTTCCTCCGAGGGGGGCCTTGGTATCCGCCGGATCTCTAATGTAAACTTGGCCTACCTCCTCAAACTCGTTTGAAAAATTGCCTCAAAGCATGATTCTATTTGGGTTAGGTGGGTCTATTCTTACCTTCTTCGGTCGGATTCCTTCTGGATTGTTCCTATGCCCTCCAATCCCTTATGGGTTTGGAGGAAAATCCTCCTCCTCTGTCCCCAAGCTATCTTTGCCATCTCTATCTCCATCTCTAATGGATCTTCCACTTCCTTTTGGCTTGACCCGTGGCATCCGATGGCCATTCTCTATAATCACTTTGGTCCCCGCACTCTTTATGATACCCGTATCCCCAAAACCACCCCTTGCCAACTTTCATCTCTAATGGGTCCTGGATCCCCTCCCCTCTTCCCATTCTCACACAGGTTTGGGGCTCCCTTCCCTCCCCTCCTCTTCAACTCCTCCCGCGACCTCTCCATTTGGCTATCGTCCCCCACCAAATCCTTTTCCACCTCTTTGACCTGGAACCTCCTTAGACCTTATAACCCTAAACCTCCCTAGCCCCCTTTGGTTTGGTTCAAAAGCTTCATTCCCCGCCATTCCTTTACCCTCTGGAGAGCCCTCAACCAAGCCCTACCCACCCAAGCATTCCTCTCTAACCACCACATCCCTATTAACCCCAATTGCATCCTCTGCTAGTCTGCTTTGGAAAACCTCGAGCACCTCTTCTTTTTATGCCCTGTTCGAGACGCTCCTTCGGATTTGGTCGAGACTGATTCTGGATTTTGAGAAACTTTTTGGGTTCTTCCATTTGCGATCAAATTGGTAAGCTAGTGTTTTGTGCCTTAGTCCATCACCTTTGGTGGGAGTGCAATCTCAGGAGATGGACTTCCAAATCTCGCTCTATAGATCAGATTTGGAATGCCATCTATTTTGACGTTTCCTTTAGATTGATAGCTATCCCCCATCCCCCTGTTGATGATACCCCAAGGAATAGGCTTATTGTTGTCTCCTGGGGTCATAGTTCTTCTCTCCGGTCTTCTGCTTAAAGGCCTTGTTTTCCTTCTTTCTTTTATTATAATTATTTATTCATCCAAAAAAAATTTCATATTAATCCCTTTCATTGTCTCATTGATCAAAACAATATCAGCAAATAGCATACACCAAGGTATCACATCTTGGATGTGACTAATAAAATATCCATAATGAGTGCAAACTAATAAGGGCTGGCTTAGAGCTGAACCTTGGTGTAGCTCGGTTGTAATCAGGAATCTGCAACTTTGGCATTCTACAGTTGTAACAATTGTCAACATGCTTTCATGAGTGTCTTTAACTATGGTTGATTGAGTGCCTCCTCTTTTCTAGGATATGCCAAATGAGCTCTCTAGCAACTCTGTTGTATGCCTTTTCAAGATCAATAAGATCATACAGAGGTTACCTCCCTAAAGATTTCCACAAGCCTCCGTAAAAGGTAAATAGCTTCTATCATCAATCTCCTTAGAAACCAAGTGATTATTATTATTATTATTTGATATTTTTACATGTGGGTCCCCTTAGTGGACCATAAACTAATGTTGGGTCCCCTTAGTGCAATATACTACGTGTGGGTCCCCACTGGACTAACATTGTTAGTCGCCGTTAAGTGTATTCAAATTTCAAACTGGGAGGGACCAAAATACCCCTCAAGTTATTTGATACAATGTGTTATACCCTTTTAACTATTTACAATATATTTTTTTAACCATATATTAATTAATGCTTAATGACCAAAAACCCCAATTTGCATATCTTATTTTCTTTCTAAAGCCATACGTTTCAATCTAAATTCTAACCCTAGCCTACCCATAAATCACAACCCAACTGAGAGCTATTATCCGAGATCAAATACTACTTCAAAACCGAAAGAGAGAAGAGCAATGGAAGAATGGGGTTTTAATTTTTTCAAGGTAGGGTATTAGCGGGTTCTAATGACCTTTACCCATCGTGTAAATAGTGTAATGGGTTGGTCTGTGTACACGTTGCTGAGATTTGACGCAGAAAAGATCAATGACTAACCCTATTAGTGGAGCCCAAGTTGGATCCGGTTCAAAGTCGGAGACAGAGAAGAAGAGATTGTCTGCTTGACAAGTGTTTTATGGGTTTCAGTGAGAACTAAAACAAGGGCTTCTCGAGTTCGGAGATTGGATGATGAAGAAGGTGGATCAAGGTTTGGAAGTTGAACGAATTGGAGCCGAGGAAGGGAATCGGTGAGTAAATCGATGGTGAGTGAAATCGATGAAAGGAAGAGGGTTTTGACGAGGATAACGGTAATGAATAAGCGATAATCTCGGTCGAAGAGATGCTTGGCCAACTCCATCATTGGAACAAGGTGACCGATTCCCATGGGTGGGATGAACACCAACTCAGCAGCTCCTTTCACTATTTCCACCCTCATTTGATTTTCTTAGTTTCCAATCTTACAATGGATTTGTTTTTCTTTTCCAAGTTGGATACTAATTTATAAGTCACCAAAGATCGCACATCCAATCATATTGAGAGATCTTTCTGCCAATTTTACAGAGACAACCTATCAACTACTCAAGGAAATTAAGGTAACATTTTGTCTAGGAAAGCGAGTCCTTTGCAATTGTCTTACCATTATTTTATGGCAGTCGCACTGAAACTCATACCTCTGGCCTTTATTTTCTTTGTGGTTCTTTTCTCACTAATCTTGGTTCACAGTTTTAGCCTGAAGTCATTAGCGAAAAATCATATGAATTAAATAAAGTAAATATTGAAACATTGGCATTAGAAAGAAAATAAGTTTTGCAAATGGGGATATTTTGGTCATTAAAAAATATATATTGTTAAAGGGCATTCTAGTCATAAGATATTATATTAAATAATCTTAGGGGTATTTTGGTCCCTCCAGGTTTGAAATTTGAATACACTTAATGGAGGCTAACGGTGTTAGCCTAGTTGAGACCCACATGTAACATATTGCACTAAGGGGACCCAACATTGGTTTATGCTCCACTAAGGGGACCCACGCGTAAAAATCTCTTTTTTTTATTTTTTATGTAATAGTTAGTTCCTCTTATTAGCTGGACTTTGATGATATTTCCCTATAATTTAATGGTATGACTCGTATGTTTATGCCTCTATTGTTATTTAAGGTGGGCTTCAATGGTTTTTGCTATAGTTGCATAATATGACTCATATGTTTTATGCCTTTGTAGTTATTGCAATTCTAGGTAATCACCTTTATTATTTACAATCGGAACTATAATACTTCTTTTCCAATCATCTAGAATTTTCTTTGTACTCAAAATCTTGTTAAGCAACTTTGTTGGCAAAGATACTCCCGTGCTCATAGGCTCTTCCACATCTCAATTGGGATCTCATCTATTACCGAGGTTTTACCTTCTTTCATACTTTTGAGGCCCTCTTTAACTTCCATCTTACTAGTTGTTGTAGATGCCCATAACTGGTGTCCTCTCCATTTCTACATCTATCCTATCATTCAAGGTAGTTCCATTGAGTAGATTGTAAAAATAGTCTCCCTTCTCTCCAAAATATCCTCATCCCAAGTTAACACTCTGCCATCCTCACTCTCGATGCATCCAACATGATCTAATCCTTTGCACTTCCTTTCTCTTATCTTTGGTATCAAATTGCATTTTTCCATCCCTAATCCCATGTTTTTCATAAAGGTCACTAGATTTCTTTGCTCTGCTTTCCCTGCACCCTTTCCAGCTTTTCACTAAGCTTCACAATAATTGCATCTATACTCTTACATTATTTATTTGTGAGTCCTAAATTGAGCATTTTAGTCTTAATGGCCACTTGGACCTCGTCATTTTACCACCAAGTTTCTCTAAGGGCCAGACTCATGCTTTTTGAAATCCTTACAACTTCTTTAACAACCTTCTTAATGCAAGTTGTCATCTCAATCCACATCTTGTCGATATTTCCCTCAAAACCCCACTTTCCTTCTAGACCCATTTTATCATTAAAATATTCTAGGAAACTCCTTAAAATTGGCCCCATCTTATCTTAGGGCAAACCTGGTCCTTACTCTTATGTTTCCTCATACCAAGGTACATATCCAAGACGACCAACCTCTATCAAGCAGTTAAGCTCTTTCTGGCTAATAACCTTAAAATCCTCATAAAAAGTATGTCAAACCTTCTAGTTAGGAAGAAGTCTATTTGGTTTGCATGTTGCATTCTAGCCACTCTTTTAAGTAACTAAATGTGCAGTCCTCATTTCTAAGAAAAAATAAAAAAGTAATAGCAATGTACAAATTGAATGCTATTGCAAAGTCTAGAGGTCCACTGTTCATTCCTCTCCCAACTCCAAAACCTCTATGAACCTCCTCCTTTTTTCCCCCTAGTAAACTATGAACCTCCTTGAAGCCTCTAACTATCTCTATCCACGTGTGCCTGTACGTTACCTCCTAAAAAGATTTTCTTTCCTTGCTCAGAACCTTGTGCTAAACCATCCAATTGACCGAACCATATTTTCACTCTCATCCAGTCCTACTTGGGGTGTGTAAACACTAACTATGTGGATAACCACATTGTCCAGTGTAAGTTTGATAGAAATGATCCTATCCCCAAATGTTTTAATCCACTACTTCATGCCCAAGGGCTTTGTCCATGTCTATGCCTACTCCACCTCTCCCTTTTTCAGTGTCCCAAGTATCATAGTCATCTAGTGCCTCAGCCTTATGAGCCATCTTGCTTCTTGAATGCAAGCAACATTAAATTTTCTTTTTCGCATAACATCTACCAGCTTCATCCTCTTACCCATAAAAAATCTGATGTTCCAGGATTCAAATCTAATCTTACATTCAAGAACAGGTTTAACATTAAAAGGCCTGATGTAAGAAAAGATTAGAGAAAGTCAACAAATATTAGGATCTGTGGCATAACCCATAATATCCTAAAATAACAATAATGGCCTCTCAAGTCTAAGGACCAACCATAAGCTTTTATTGAGTTACTTTTCCTTAACAACCGGACAATAATTCATTAAATATTGAAATGATCCAATTTGATAAAAATAAATGTGTACTTACACTTGTGTCTAGAATCATCATTTCTGCAAACAAACATATGTGACACTCATATGAATAGGGTGCCCAGCTTTATCCCCACTAGCAAACAGTTTCAAGGTATAAACCATAGCAGAGCCATATGATGATTGATGAATTAGATCACGCAAACTACTCATAATTCGAATCAACCAATTTGGGTTTGATGGAGACACACACCCAAAATCCCTGCTTACCCTCGTCCTTCCCTTTTTATGTTTTGTATTTGGAATTCAACTGCATAGATTTACCTGACGTGCACTGTTCAATATCAGAAAGCAATTCCAATCACACTCCACAAGAAAGGATTAGTCTTGCCCTTTCAGTCTCATCTACCAAACTATCAACAGGTAGGACAGGGCAATGGCAGACACCCAGATGGATTACAATCCAGAGTCTTAACTGGTTCATGTCTACACAAGCACCTACTAAAAGCCTTCCTTAGTTTAAGATCTCACTGTGAACAGAGGTACATTGCAAGAAAGGATAAAACAGGGGGTTAGCACAGTTGACCTGATGTCCACCCATTGATGGTTCTATAAATTTAACCCAATATTGATCAGGTTTATAGGTTGAGAGTAACCTAAACAACTGTACTAAACTTTACTTTTATTAGAGTTTCATATAACACAATAGACACACTGTTCTTGGGAAGCAAATGTGGTGGCGGATTAACTAGCCTCCTCGGCAGCAAGAGGACAAACATCAAGCCTAATAAGTGTCCGACTGAGAATGGTAATCCAGGACTTAGGAAATGGATGCAGCAAGAAGACCTCTGTTTAGGCTTAGAGGGGCTTCAGGGTGGAAGAGCTAAACTTTGGTGCTGGGTGATTTGAGACCCGTCTCTGGATTGTAAATGCTGTAATCCCTTTGCCATTTTATATTTTTCATTCTTTCTTTAATACAAATGAGCTTTTCACAAAATAAAAAATAATAGACCATCTGAGGCTCAGGAACCATTTTCAGATGAAACCAAATAAATGGAAGAACTTATTCCCATCCACTGGATCGTAAACAGTACAAATCAGTGAGGACCATCAGTTGTGATCACTAAGTATTTTATCATCTTAGTTCATGCCTTAATAGTTTATCATCAAGTTTTTTCAAAAATATTACGATCATAGTTGTGACTAGTACATCCCATTTAAGGGATCCAATTACTTCAATCTGTTAGTGGCCATGACGTGTCTCTTCTAATCAGTTGACAAATTATAGAGATCCATTCTTCATTCCAGAGAGGGGGAAAAAAATAAGGGTACTAACTACTAACTCTAGACAAAGGGCTAAATGCTAAAACGGAAACAACCAAGAAACTGCATCTTACCTGAATACCAGCATGACTACAAAGATAAAAATCAAATTCTGTTGGATGACAAATTTTAGAATCCACAACTGTGCCTGCAAACATTTAGAAAAGAGAGGGGGTGAAAATTGGTTAGATTGGAAACAGGTCCTAATTAAGTTTGAGTCTCTCACTAGTAATTTATTTGCTTCTAATGCTTTTTGTCATTTTTCCTTGAAAGTGCAACCTTACCAGGTAAAATGTTCCCGCTTTTGTCTGTGCTGCTTCTGTCCCTGTGGTTGTTAGCAAATAGTCTTGTATGATGTCGTTTTTGAACCACAATGAAAGTCACTGGTGGTTGGTAGTTGGGTTCGAGAGAGGCACAAGCCTGGTTGTGAAACAACTGTTAGTGCCATAGAATAATTGTCATTGCTTTTACTTGAGGTGAAAAGAAAAGGTGAACCTACCTTTCGTATTGCATCTAACTCATACAGTAGGACTTGATAAAATTGCCCTTCACTTACGCCATCCCTGCACCAAATATCTCCACTTCAGAAACCACGATACATAAAAATGCTTTACATGCTAATGTATCTAAGCACATTCTTAGCCATCTAGGAGTTACAGACACCTCTCTATCCTTGTCTCATCCAAATTCATCTTCTTCTTTTTTCCTTTTTTTTTTTCTTTTTCTTTCTTCTTTTTCCTGGGGGATGAACAACTTACACATTACCCGAAGGACAGGAAAACAAAAGGAGGGGGATTTTGGGGTGGGGGGGACTACATCATCTCTCAGTAACCAGAGATAAAATCTAAGCCATGGGTAACAATAAAATGCAAATTCCCAGGTTCGTGCAGAAGCAAAAAATAGCTTGGAGCAAAAATCTTTGTAGATGGCCCTCCAAATTTGGTCCTGGGATCTGAATTTGGTAGTCTATCTATGGAGGTTCCACTCAGATCAGATATGGGAGACGCAAAAACTAAAAGCCAGTTTCCCAACTGTGTCTCCAATAGAGGTGCCTTGGAAGGTGGATGATAGTCAGCAGGTTTGAGCTCCAGGGACTCAGGGCGTCTGCAACGGTGCCAGATGGAGGCGGAGCTTGGCACTAAAGAGGTTCAGTAAAGGGGCAGACAAAGAAGCTCAGAGGCATAGAGGACACACCTAGGGGTGAAAAGGATGTGGCAATGCTAGAGAACAGATTTGGTTGGGAGGCAGTTAGAAAGGGCTCTCTAAGTGGTGAAGGCTTGCCTAGGAATGTGGCCTTTGAACCAGACTAGGTTGCCGCAAGGGACCAAATTCATGTTGTTGTTGTTATTGTCTTTGTTTTTTTCACTTTGATGATCCAACTCTCCTACAACCAAAATACTATTTTTTTTGGCTAGCTAGCCGCAGTTCAATACAATTCTATTCTGAGGCAGTATAGCTAATCAAGGTCAGGCTAAAGTGCCGGTGAACAAAGATAATGTAACAAGACTCTGAGCTACAAAACATGTGATAAACCAAGACATGCTAAGCTAATGTGCCATATGATTTGGACTGTCTGGATTTGCTAGATATATGATTTGTCCAGCCACATGATCCCCATGTATGCTGAGCTGAATCACACAACACATTCTAAAAAATCATATTATGAGTTGATTCATATGAGCAGAATCTCAGTTCAGATCAAGATAACTCAGTTTACTGTACCCAGAGTAGTTAAAAAAAGCAGTTTATTCATCATTAGCTCCCAATTTTTGAGACATGCTATTGTTATCAGCCTTGCACTTAAGTGTATTGTATTTCGCAAATAGACACCATATGGATAGAATAACATACTATACTCAGCATTTATGGAAGTCTATGTACCTGTAGAATATAATCCTTAGTGGTTTTTGTCCAGTAGCCTTCCTAAAAGAAACCAATAGGTCCCTGCATTCAAAAGGGGCACGCAGTATAATTTGAAAATGTGATTTTACATTAAAAATGATGAGATAAAAAAAAAATTAAGAGAGATTTCGAGTACCTGATCATTCCACCACTAACTGTACCACGAACAGGGTCATGCCAAGTCTTATACAAGTCTTGTATGAGTTCCTGTCTGTGAGCTTGAGCACAAACCAATCCCGCATATTTTGTGACTTCAGGCCAGTCCTGAGAAGCTACTACCTACAAACAAGCAAACATTTTTCAGAATTCAATATTATTTACTTTGCATTTGGCAAGCAAAGTATCTAACAGGTAAATTAGGTTGACTGATTGTACAGCAGCAATTGAAGGGCTGGAGTCTTCTCCATTCTCTGGGTGGGACACGTCTGCTCCAAATATTATAGTTGGTATATCACTGACCAACGGTATTCTCCAGCTGATGGCATCCAATAGAACAGTGTTTCTTCCTCCCGTCTGCAAACATACAAAGATGAGCTTTGCACATGCATGAAGTCTAAGATCCACAGAAAATGTTAGTGTGCATATAAAATTGGGACTTCTCTAACCTTGACATTAATTTTCAGGGCCACATTGGCCAGGTATTGTTTGCTAATCTTGAATACATGCTTTGTGAGACAGCACTGTGATATTAAACCAAGATCCGTTTCACATATCCTTTTGAGATCACCTTAAAAGAAGCAAAGAGAATTACATCAGATTTCTAATAATTCATTATTCATTTTAAATGGTTAAATTAGATCAGGACCTGTATTAATTAATTATCACCATTAAGCAACAATAATTTCACCTACCATATAGAGAACCATTATTGTCAGGCAAAATAGCCAGGAGTAGCTCTAACTGTTTTCCTTTAAGTTTGTCGATGGATGCATGGTAGACATGCTTCAAAGATTTCTCTACTTGTTCAGGCTTTGCAGTGTAGATAGGAATAACAGGCTCTGGGTTAAAATCCTACATAACAATATCAATGCAGATTGAAGTTAATACATGAAAAAGAAACTGAGTAATCAATAAGAATCCATGCCTCTAGAATAATTATTTATAAGGGTTCAATTCAAACAAGGACTACCATGCCGCATATCTGACACATTTGAGCCAGCTCATTACAAAACCCACGAGCTACACTCTCTTGAACACTCCTTGAAAAGTTGATACATGCCCACCGACTGACAGTACTCCCATTGATCATTTTCTATATCACACAAGACAAGAAAAAGAGAATCAATATGTCAATCTAGCAGTTATTTTGAGAAAAAATGCATTTATGATTGAAATAGGAAATTACTCGAGCCATAAAGTTATCTCAAAGTCGAGGCCCATATGGAAGATAAATATGAAAACTCACAATGAAGAAGAAAAATGAAATATCAAAAGGGGGAACAAATAAATAGTAACTACAGGAAAGTACATTCTAGATTGTTCATATTGTCCTAGAAGAGAGATCAAGGAACCAGGATGGTAGATAATTAATCTACACAGAAACTAGGAACATAATCTAACTAGTTCTAAACAATCCAATGGGTACAATGATGTGCACTCTAGAACTCTACATATCGATTGGTTTAAAATAAAAATAAAAATTGGGAGGACATCGAGGGATAGGAAAGTTAGCTGTACTGAGCATTCAGCTTGGCAACTAGAGAATACAGCTCGAGTGTTCTATGCTGGGACGAAAATATCTGTGCACACAGCAGATTGGTTTCATATTGTTATTAAGAAATCAAACAAATATTACCTTGTTCATCATATTCCACTGACCAACATGGGGCAAACAATCTTTCTCCTTCCCAGTATCATGATATTTAAGCTACAGAAAAAAGAAAAAACAAAACAAAATCATAGTGTTCAGGGATCAGAACCAAATATCTTAAGCCGAATCAAGCAACAATGTTTCGTTTGTTGAATCATTACCCATGGAGCAGGAAGAATCCGAGCCTCAACAGATGCTAACTTCTCACTTATATTAATTCCAAACTCCTTTGCATATGGATCTTGATCATAAGCATTATGCTGAACTGTCTGTATCATTTGGAAGAACACAGAAAGAAGCATTTTATTTCTTACCAACATTCAATAAGTGCCACATGGTTTCCCCAAAAAAAAGTAAATAAATAAGGTAAATTGTGTAAGGGACATGATTGTAATTTTTGAACTGTCCGTAGTTTGGACAAATACAGAAAAAAAGGAAAAAAAAAAAAAAAAAACAAATTAGTTTTGATCAACAGTAGCATGTAGAAAGAGAGTGATCCGAAAAATGCAATGCTATGATTGTAACTATCAAAGGGATTTTCTTATTTAAAACAGCTGAAGGTGTTGAATAGATTATAACCTTTCCTGGTGCTCTAGTCTTTCACAGTTTTTTTTTCTTCCCTTAAATGGGTGCCTTTACAATTTTTGTGGCTAAAAGGCTTTCCATGTCTGCTTGAAAAATGTGAAAGACTAGAGATTCTTATTATGACATAATGATACATTACTCCCAAATAATTTTTTTCAAAAACCCTTTTTAAGAACTCTCGGGAACAAGGCATGGAGCTAGTAAAAGATGGCGTCAAGTTCTAAACACACCTATAGAGGAGTCATTTAGACAGTCGCATGAGAGAATCAGACACATTTAAGCTACAGTTTTCCATTGAAAGTTGAATATTCTCTGTAGTAGACCCCTTATTTGCCACGTGAAAGGATGATGTGGAAGTTCAAACCATTGGATAGAAGAGGGATGGTGATGTGAACCAAAAATCTCCCCTTGGCCAAAACTCTAAGTTGTGCCAAAAACCCACAGATAGGGGGAAGCCTCCCTAGGCTGGCCAAACCATTGGGGTCAATTTTGTCCTTATTCCCCCCTTAGACTAATTAATCCTCTAATTTCAGCATGTGTTTTTAGTTGATTAGGTTTCAATTTCAGTATGTGACTTTAGTTTTTCAATTTCAGCATGTCTCAATTAGAGTCTTTAGTTGAATAGGATTCAGCATTTGTCAATGAGAGTCTTTAGTTAATCAGGATTTTAGCTTCAGCATGTGTCAATTAGAGTCCTTATTTAACGGCTGAGATTCATCTTGTAACTTGTAAAGAGATCCTAATCCGATAAGGACTCCCATCTAGATTAGAAGACTTTTTGTAAAGGCTATAAATAGCCCCTCTACCTCATTGCAAAGTTTCAGTCTAGATGAATAAAATTTATAGTTTTTTGCATGGTGCCCCTAAAGTGGGGCCCAAATTCGTGATTGCCCTCCTTAAGGGGGATATATTTCACAGCTCCCCCTTTAAGCAAAGTGAAAAATTCCAACCTAGGGAGCAAAATAAAGGGAAAATAACTAAGGGGTGTTTTAGTCTTTACACACTTAGGAGGGTATATTCAAGGTACAACCTTTCGGAGAAATTTTGGCCGTTTCGGTGGATGGTGAACTGAAAAGGCCACCGAAAGGCAATATTGCGAGATATCGCTGATATTCTCGGTGATATCTCGCTATTTATCACCGGAATTCGCGATATAAGGGTGAGTTAGCTGAATTTCGGCGAATTATCCACCTGATTTATTTGGATTTTCTCTCTCCTCTCCAACCCTCCCCTAGAGTTTCTTTATCCTGCTTCTTGGCATTTTTGCCATATTTTCGTTAGATCTTTGACATGAAACCTTAAGTCTCACTTCATTATTGACGAGTATAGCATTGTTTGCAACGATCAAGCGATATTTCACACAGATTTGGGTGTTTTGTTGAGTTTTTCATTTGAGAGGTAACTATTGTTCTTTAAACTGTTTTTTTTTTTTTTTCTTTCAAAATGCATGCCATAATGTTGTTGGATGAATATGAAATTAATATATGTTGAATAAAGTAGGCCGATCTACAAACTCACGGAGTCGGAATTTTTTTTCGCTAAGTAATATATTAATTTATTTTCAGGCATTGCAAATGCTTACTTTTTGCATAATGTGTGTTGTATCGTGATTGAAAAAATATATGTGGATCTTCATGGGCCAATCTACAAACTCACGGAGTCGGAATATTTTTCAACCCAATAAATAATTATTTGATTTTTTAAAATTTATTAAAATATTAATATAAAATATAAATAATTGTGAAAAAAAGAGAGAGAAAAATTAGGAACAAATAAGGGAAATGATTTTGAAAATTAGAGAAAATTATGGAATAGCTACATAATTATTTTCAAGTGTTGTTCGTGTGGTTTCATTGTCGGTTTTGATATGGCAGCCTTTTCTTTTATTGAAAAAAAATTAAATATTCATTTTGTATAAATATTATTTTGGTATTGTTTAATTGTTTATGCAATCATTTTCGATGCAATAATTATCATGTCTAGCAGTGGGAGAGGAGCAAGTTCACAAGGAGTACAGCAGGGCCGGGGACAGGGACAGCCACAGGGAGCTGCAATGAGGGGGGAGAGTTGATTCTACATGGTAGTATTGTGTTGCTATTGATGGCAACAAGAGTAAAACAAAATGCAACTTCTGTGGTAAGGAGTTGAACTCAGGTGGCATAACAGGTTTAAGGCACACATCATTGGCAGTTCAAAGGATGTGGCCGCATGCACTGAGGTGAATGCTGATATAGTGAATGCAGTTAGAGAGCTGAAGAAAGAAAAGGGGAAGAAGAAACAGGAGAAGAGGTAGGGGTGCAAGTTTGGCCCTGGCGGCCTTGACCCTCCTAAGCCCGCCCTGAGCCCGAATAGGGCTTAGGCTAAAGATTTTGGCCCTAAGGGCGGGTTAGGGCCAAAATATTCTGGCCCTGAACTAGGGTCAAGGGTAGGCCTGGGATTACTCTCTGGCCCGCCCGGCCCGTCCCTGATTTTATACCCTGACCCAGGCCCTGCTTCGAACCCTGATCTTGACCATAATTATGACCTTAATATTGGCCCTGATTCTGGACCTAATCCTGACCCTGATCTAGGCCCATGATTATGGCCCCGATCCTGGCCCTGATTTGAGTCTGGACCCTCCACCCATATGGAGAGGAATTAATTCTAATCCACATGGGTGAATACTTGACACGTGTCAAATTTTAAAAACATGATCATGTTTTGTAGATTTTTTATAAAAATAAATTATATCCTCATTACCAATGTAGTAAGCATCCATTTGATTTTGGCCTTAATCCTGACCCTAATTTTGGCTCCAGTCTTATTGTTAATTTGACCCTCTCGTTTACTAGATTTTTACCCTAATCTTCATATTAACATTAATATAACTATAAGTCTCGATTTTGACCTTCAGTCATTTTAATCATATTAGACTATGAGTTCACTTTTTATATTATTTTTAAGGTAATTTTTATTTTTCAAATTAAGTCATTTTTAGTTCCCAAAAAACATTGATTTTTTTTTTTTTTTGTCTAAGGCAAAGATAATATATTATAAATAATAAAAATTAGTATATAGAGAATTAATATCCAACAAATCTACACCCCAATTTCTCATCATGAATATTGACATCTTTCTTTTGTCTCCAATGTGATATTTCAAAAAAACTTATTAAGGACAGATAGCTGTGTTTGTAACTAAAATATCATTTTTTTTAACTACGAAAAAATATCAATACTAAATTATCGTTGATTTATTTGTCAACAAGGTTTTGAATATGGATTTTTTTTGTTGAATAAGGATATCAATGGGAGAGCTTTTCAATTTCCATCACCAAAGTAATGGGAGAGGTTTTCAATTTCCATCATCAAAGTAATGGGAGAGGTTTTCAATTTCCATCACCAAAGTAATGGGAGAGGTTTTCGATTTTTATCACCAAAGCAATGGGAGACTTTCAGAGCTCAATATAGAATTATGGAGTGTGAATTTATTTATGTTTAAAGCAACACTATCAACTTATTGACTATTTTATCATTTTGTAGGAGCTTGAATCATCTTATATTTTTATGAATTTTATTTTTAGTTTACTTGTGATACTCTTATGTATTTTTTTTTTTAATGAATTTATATTTGATATTTTAGGTCCAAGGATAGGACCAATTAAGGCTGGGGACAAGGCCAATCAGGGCCAACCCATCCCGACTCGACCCAATTAGGGCCAATCAAGGCGAGAATGGGATTGGCTTGGCCCTGTAGGGCTTAGGGCTAGGAACAATAATCCTTGCCCTGAACTAGGGTCAAAGTGGGAATGGGCTCAAATTAGAACATATGGGGCTGTGCTTGGGATTGCAAAAGCCCGGCCCTATTGCAACCCTAAGAAGAGGAGGGTGAATGTTGCATTGGACGAGGCGGTGTAGGCACCATCATCTTATAGAGTTGATTCAGATTTTGATCGAGATGTTGATCCCGTTGATATCAAAGAGAAGGAGGAGAGGAACATCAAACGGGCAATGGCTAAGAGCAGGGAGATGCAATACCAGGAGCAGGAGAGGGCCAGAGCTAGATTTACAAGAGTTGGTCCCTCTACGGCTGTAGGGCTGGATCATCTGGATCAGGGGCTGGAGCATCTGGATATAGAGATAGGGGTGGTATACGTGGTATGTTCAGCCAATCACAAAGTCAGAGGGTCACTTCTACAATAGATCTACAGGGACCACATGAATATCCATAGAGGAGGGATCCTATCCTAGAGCAGCATCCTGATATTTTCAGAAAGAAGGGGACCCAAGTTACAGCCCAAGATTACAGGTGCATGGAAAGGGATGGCTAAGAAAGTGAAGAAGGCAATGTCGAAGTGGATGTACTACAGTTCAGTTCCAACAAACACAGCACAGGGTCCTTATTACAAGAATATGATTACTAATTGAGGAGAAGGAGGAGCTGCAAAAGTACATCAGTGGTTTGAGACCGATGTGGGGGTCATATGGATGCAACATTATGTGTGATGGATGGACTGGTTCAACAAGAAAGTCTATCATCAACTTTATGGTGTATTGTGATAGGAGGACCCTTTTTTGAAATTTGTGGATGCTACTAGGCAAACAAAAGACTACAAGTATATACTTGGACTCCTGTAGGATGTTATTGATGAAGTTGGGAAGAATAATGTGGTGCAGATTGTCACTGACAATGGCTCCAACTTCAAAAAGGTAGGTGAGGTATTGATGAATACACATGAATATAATCTATATTGGACACCCTGCGCAACTCACTGTATTGACCTCATGTTAAAGGACATCGGTAAGATTAGTATCATCCAGAGCACAGTGGAGAGGGTTAGGCAGGTAACTAATTTCATCTATAATCATACCATTGCTCTAGATATAATGAGGTGAGCATGCAAGGGTGAGTTAGTGCGAACTGATCCTACGAGATTCGCCACGAATTTCGTTGCCCTCAGCAGTATCCAGGAGCGAAAGGCGAGCCTGAGATCCATGTTTGCATTAGAGGAGTGGTTCTCATGGGTTTGATCATAGTAAGTTTTTTTTTTCTCTTAAATATTTGATTTAATAAGTTCCTAACTTCTTATACATTTATACTATGAATATCTAGTATGCAGTATTTATTACTAACTTAATGTGTTTGTGATAATTCAATACAAATAGTGGGCGCACCGCACAGATGACGATTGCGCCTGATGAGTTTTGGAGGAATGTATGGTTAATTCCTCCCTGAGAGGGCCCACTATGCCCCACATTTATGCAGCCCTTGAGCAAATGAAAATAGCAATCCAAAGAGCTAACCTAGAGGTTGCATCGCTTACCTGAACATTGTGCACGCTAGATTGACCGTTCATCTAATGCATCTGATACATAAGGCGGATAAGTAATTAGTGTGGGTTATTAATTTGTAACTTGTAGTAGATATTAAGTCTCTAACTGTGAGTTTGTAAATTGTGCAACCTATTATCTCAATCCCAATTATTAGTATAGTGAAAATTTGGGGTTAAGGTCAAACCTGCTCAATGCTATTATGTAGGTTATCTCGAAGTTGGAGCCAAATCCAGTGGTCCAGTCAATTGCCACATGGAGTTTAGAACTTAGTACTTGCTTTTTATTTGTGAAAGAATTTAGCTAACCATCAATACAAATGACTATAGATCAAAATGTTTAGGGATGCACTAGGGGCCTTTGGTACAGATGTTGTTATATATAACCGACAAAATTATGATCCAGGTTGGATGCATGATTACTACCATTATTATTACATTTTACATATAAGTATATAACTATATAGGTAGGATTTTTTTTTTTTAAGCATTAAAGTATTAACTTAATTTATTTGTGTAATGCAATTGAGTGATGGGTTCTATATGGTGGCAATGCAGAGAACCTCTAGAGAGTGGAAGTGAAGATCCTCTCCCAGACTGCTCTGCCTCTAGGTGCGAGAGGAACTAGAGTACATTTGGCTTGATTCATTCCAAGAGGAGGAACAGGTTGGAAGTCAACGTTTAAATGACCTTATGTATTGCCTCAACAACATGAGGCTGAAGTTAGAGCATGTTAGGTTAAATGCTAACCGTGAGATGGACAGGGACATCCATCTCGATGATATCTTCAAGGTCATTGCAGATGAGTAGCATCCCTTCACTGATTGGTCGTTGGACATGGGTGAACCGGTGTTAGACCAGCATAGAGGTAGGCCAGACCCAATCATTGCTTAAGCTGTGGGAGTTGATGTAGATGAATACATGGCATCTAAAAAGGGGAGGTACATGTACAGGCAGCTACCACCACTGTGGATGAGGATTGGATGGTGGAGCCTGGCAAGCACGAGGATGATCCAGATGACACCCTTATTCCCGGTCCCAGTCAGACTCGAAGGGATGATAATGATGATGACGATGATAATGAGGATGGTCTTGGTGGTGGTGGTGGTGGTGGTGGAGGAACACATGAGCGATTACATGTTCCATTACTAGAGACACAACATCCCCTAGAGAGATATACTGGAGAGACTCAGTACACGCATGCCACCCAGGATGACAATCATGGTGGTGAGCTTTATCGTGGTTGTTCTACGAGCTACACTTGGCCAAGGAGGGGGGAGGGTCATGGGGGGAGCAGCAACACATGCATAGGTATGGGCCGTATGGCTATGGCTATGGTTATAGTGACAATATTTGATCGATTGGCTCAGACGACCGTTTCGACCCGACGGACAGCTTGTCGAGAGCGATGGGGTCCATGTGCTTGGAGGAGTCTATAGGGTCCACATCTACTTATGGCTATGGGGCTTATGGTTATGGTGTCCCTTCCGCTTATGGACACGATCATACATACCCGTCTTCTAGGAGTTCACACTACTATGGGTATAATGATGGATCTTCCGTGAGCTTGGGTTCCCAGGATAGCAGCACATCTACTTATGGGGGTTATAATGGTTGGGGTCATCATCATTAGAGAGTCTCAATTATGCCTCCATTTAGCTCGGAGACAACTGCTATGTTGGAGACAACATTACCGATATCCTTTCGATCGTATGATCCTAGCACCATATGATCCACCACCAGCATCAAGACACCCATCAGGGTTTCTCGACTCTATTCCATATCTTCGTTCACATTAACCTCTGATGGGAGTAATTTTCCATCCATAGATGATGCCAATTACAGAGCTCTGGTTTCTTTGTACGTCAACAACTATCAACATGAGATGACATGGAGTGACTTCAAAAAAATAATGGAGCGTAAGCTTGAAGTTGTAGCCTTTGGGCCTTGTACCACAGTATCACAAAACACAGAGCTGACGGATCCACTAAGGCATAGTACTTAGTATTGAGTATTGACATGTACTTATCTAGTATAGTAGTATTTTTTTTAATGATGATTATCACTTTATTGTCATTGTGCATATTTATGTTGGTTTAATTGTTTAAAATAATGTTATAGAATTCCAGCTTTACCCGTATACAATCGGATATGTGCTGATCGAGAACACCAATTTGGGTGAGGTTTTAGGCAAAACCAACCATTCCACTATGTTTATTGGCATCAAATTAGGACATACACCAAGTTTCAGCCCAAAATGACCAAAAATACCCCCAAAATAGGGGGTGAAATCTGCCGATATTTGGGCAAAATCTCACTGATATCGGCCTGTTCGCTAGGTAGCGAACCAGCGATACTAAGCGAAATGTCGCACCTTGGGTATATTGGACATTTTACACCCGAACCTTAATGGTCAAAATGCTTGACCGTTGTTAAGAGGGAACTTGGAATTTTTCACTTTTTTCAAAGGGGGTGCCATGGAATATATTCCCCCCCCCCCCTTAAGGAGGAAGAATTTGGGCCCCACTTAAGGGGGCACCATGCAACAAACTCTAAAATTTACTGATAATTGCAGCCAAGAGAGGTGCAGCAGGGTCCTCTTTCAGTAGGACCTTGTGGTTGTTTAATTCTCTCAAATTTCTCTCTCTTTCCTGCAACCCAGCAAGCAGTCCAGTAACACTAAAACACCCAATCAACCAGTCCAGCAGCAAAATTTGAATCCAAGTGCAACAGCCAAGAAACCCCTTCCCCTGTTCTTTGCAACCTTGCACCCCCCCCCCCGCGCAGGGGTTGCCACACCTTGGCAGCAACCATCCCAGGCCCTACAGTCTCCCATAAACCCTCCCCTACTGCACAACACAACCCCCCCCCCCTCCAACCCTCTCGGCCCACTCTCTCTGTTTCCTTTTCCTTAACGGCAGCAGCAGCACCCCTTCCCCCATTAGGTCCCTAATCCCCACTCTCTTACCTTCCCTTTCCCTCCTCCCATCCCTACCCTTAATTCCATCTAAAGCCTAAAACCCTAACCCTTCTAAATTTTCTGCACTTCATCTTCTTCAATAAAACTCTGCAATTCATCTTCCACCTCTAGACCTAAACCCTAGTTCAACATAAACCCTCAACCACACTCCAAACAAACTTTGGATTAGCATCTCCTATACCTACTCTATTTCCAATTCCAAATCCCAACCCTAGTTGACTTCCCTAAGAGTCCCATCCCAAGTAGGAAACCTCCAACTAAACCTAAACCCATTAGAATCAAATCTGAAATTACAAAAAATCAACAGCCCCATTCCTAACTTCACTGAAACTCAAAGCCCCTGGTTTCTAAACCCTAACTGTTAAATACAGATCTGAAATTGTCATTACAGGAAGGTTTTAAGTTCAAAACCCTCAAACCCTTAACCCTAAGCCTGGTCAGCATTCCATAATATTAGACTTATTTGCTGGAAGATTTTGGGCAGCTCTTAATTCTAGGGGAATCATCAAAAAACCCTAACACTACATTAGGTTTCACATCAGATGGTCTAGATAGGCCACCAGTCAATTTTTTTATTCAAACTCAATCACAAACAGATTTTGCATATAGGATTGTATCCCATATATGTACGATGTCCAGTAACAGACCTCTAACAACAGTCATCTGCCTCTTGGCAAGCTCTGGTAGGCCTGATGCTTAGACACATGAACAAGCAACACAGGAACTTACCTGTCCTCAAAATTTGGACCCTATCCAATCATGTGACATGCAGAAAAAGAAGAAGAAGAAGATCAGAATTACCTGCAAAATGTCATTTTCCCGGTCCCTGGGTCTTTGGCATGTAACTTTCAAAAGAGCTGTAATTTGTTTCTCATTCAACCTTTTAGTATACCGTTGGCCCTCTCTAATTTTGCAGGCCTGGGAGCCACAATAATGCACATACAGTTCTTGATAAGAAATGAAATATGCGTAACACCCTCTCTCAAAATCAACCCATAGAAAGACATCAGAATGAATGAATACCACTCTTACCTCCATAGGCAAATAGTTTGCCTTCTTCTGGTTTCCAACTTGAAGGCAAGGGAGATGTGTATGCTGAATGGTGAAGCCATACATCTCATGAAAATACTCAACTACTGACTTCATTGTTGATTTTTCATCAACAGGGAACCTGCGGGACACCATAAACAATAACAGAATTATGAAGCCTCCTGCTCCACCTAAAGAGATTTGCAATCAAAAATCCACAGGAGTTTCCTTATGACCTCAATATAATGTTGTTCCAACTGATTAATCTGAATGTTTTGATAGATAAAGTAACTTGTGGAAAACTACGTACATTTGTCAAAAGAACTTTATTCAACGAAAGAATATACTAAAAAAACTTATAAGCAAGACCAACTAAGCATTTTTCTAGTACTATTTTCATTTTTCAGACAAATCTGCACTTTTTCATGTGTTTGGCATCAATTGTTGGATTTACTTTCACATAAAGTAAATGAAAATCTCAAAAATCATAATAGACTACGGATTAAGGGCAAAAACACTTCTTATCACTCTGGCAGCTCTCGCTGCCTCTCTCTCTCTCTCTCTCTCTCTCTCTCTCTAATACCAAAAGAAACCCTAAGACCGAAACCCTAAACCCTAAACCTCCTCCTTCAACCC
The DNA here is from genome assembly GCF_041222555.1 of Hakea prostrata. Lineage (NCBI taxonomy): Eukaryota > Viridiplantae > Streptophyta > Magnoliopsida > Proteales > Proteaceae > Hakea > Hakea prostrata. The sequence continues at coordinate 25,591,532 of NC_142600.1, read as the reverse complement.
CGGAACTCCTGGCACTCAACACAAAAGGTGACTTTCAACGTAAATGCCCTGAGATTAAACCTGAAGGAAACCCTAAAAACCAGTGTTTTCATTTACTGGCGCAGTACACCCGGTACTAACTCAGAGGGTGCGTCAGGGATGAACCTGGAACCCAAGTAGAGCCTCACTTACAGGAGAGCTGTCAGGGCGCTACTCTTTTTAAGAGCTTTCTACTCAGATTGCATTTCGTTTAAACTAGTACACCGGTATTCAGAGATATCCAAATAAAAGATGACGGAAACAGGAAACAGGGAACCCACACCCAAGATTAGCAACCCATGAAAATCTTACTCACGCATATTGTGACTGGGAATCTGATACTTGATTCATAAACACAGAAAGCTTACAAACTGACTGGACTGGATTGGACTTACAAACCCTGAGAAAGAAAGACTTGTTCCGATATTCGGAGTGTGTCTTGCTATCTCAATTACATTCCCTTTTATAGATTCAAGATACTAAGCTCGGGTGCTCTGTGGGCCCGATATTCAAGTCGTGCAGTGTGACTCACCCTATAGATAAGATTCTGACGCTAACGATGGGGCCCACAGAGCAACCGAGCTCAGTATCTTGAATCTATAAAAGGGAATGTAATTGAGATAGCAAAACACTCTCCGAATGTCAGAACAAGTCTTTTTTTCTCAAGGTTTGTAAGTCCAGTCCAGTCCGGTCAGTCTGTAAACTTTCTGTGTTTATGAATCAAGTATCAGATTCCCAGTCACAATATGCGTGAGTAAGATTTTCATGGGTTGCTAATCTTGGGTGTGGGTTCCCTGTTTCCTGTTTCTGTCATCTTTTATTTGGATATCTCTGAATACCGGTGTACTAGTTTAAACGGAATGCAGTCTCAGTAGAAAGCTCTTAAAAAGAGTAGCGCCCTGACAGCTCGCCTGTAAGTGAGGCTTTACTTGGGTTCCAGGTTTGTCCCTGACGCACCCTATGAGTTAGTATCGAGTGTACTGCGCCAGTAAATGAAAACACTGGTTTTTAGGGTTTCCTTCAGGTTTAATCTCAGGGCATTTACGTTGAAAGTCACCTTTTGTGTTGAGTGTCAGGAGTTCCGGGGTTGAAGGAGGAGGTTTAAGGTTTAGGGTTTCTTTTGGTATCAGAGCTGTGAAGGAGATTAAGATTGTAGTAGATTTCGCATGTCCTCCTAGAAACAAAATTTGGGAATGATACGAAGCTTATTTTTCATTCTACAATCTATTGTGTTTCATAGTTACCAAAGGGTTCTCATTTTTTGTTGAAAATAGTACCGTGAACCACAATATGATCAAGAGAGAAGCATCTTACATAAGTTCTCTTGTAGGTTGTGATGTTAATCCTGAAACACGATACTTCCTGCGCACGTTTCCTCTATGAGTAACTTCCACCTTCACTCCTCGAAGGGCCTTTTTAATCTGGTATGCATTTGAGAGACGATGCTTCAAAAATTAATTCCTAAAGGGAACGAGTAAAAGTACTAATCAGCCTCCAAAATCAAAACAAGTAAACAATACCTTGACACGATCAGAATCAGACAATGTTCTGGACAATACATCCTTGCCAAGAAGCTGAGCGACAAACTCAATTACAGGGAGAGGTTCAATAAATGCAGCTGAAGACATATCTATAATGCAGGAGGTAGAAAGCAAACAAAATCAAGACAAATAAAAAGTCAAGTTTAAAGAAAGCATAAGTTTTTCTTTTTCTTTTTCTTTTTCATCAATCACTAATATTATTTAATTGGGATCCACTCACCAATATTCAGGGATAGGCCCATCTGGGTTGGCCTTATACTCTGATAAAATCCACACCATGACTCCACACCTTCTCCAAGCCGCTGTGGTGTTCTTATATCAGGAGAAAAGAAAGATCTTCCAACAGGACAATACCTTTAAATCGCAGAGATTGTTAGACAAATAAGAATGGCTACTAACAGAGATTGGACTATCCAGATGGTTAAATGAAATCATACCTTTTAGAGGAGAGTTCTCTCATTACAATGTCAAGAATCTGAAGAGCTTCCTGGGGAGCATCCGCTCGCCTGCCAGCAAGAAACTGGCCCAAGTGGTGCAAGTCTGCTCGAGCAACAAACTTGATCACCACCATATATTCTCTTGCCCTTCTGAAAATTCGTACAGGTATAGAAGAAGTAACTACATTATGATACCGACGAAGGAAAGCCAAAGAAATAAACCCCTGAAGTCATTGAAACAATTCTTTTGCGTCTAATAAAGTCCAATTTGGTTCCAACACACTAAGGGCAGAGTCTCCAACAGAGACAAGAATATAGTGATAGACATAGCAACAGCTGAACCAATAAACCCTTACCTGGGACCAGTGATTCCATCGTCTTCTTCCGTAAGTTTAACGCTGAACTCCTTTGAAGTAAATGGAAGCTCCCCAGCAGTGTATAAGCTCTTTCTTCCATCATAAGCGGGCAATCTCATTCCCAGGTCAGAACCTCTGTACAATTTCACAAGCTCTGCTATTATAGCTCTGTTTATAGTTCTTGATACAACTTCAGGAGTTATGGTAACCTAAGGGACAAAATGAGATTATTCTCAGATAAGTAAGGAATGAAGAAGACGAAAATAAAAGAAGCAGATCATTCCAATTCCATAGAATATGCATTTGCAACGGAAAATTATATGAAGGAAGCCTTGATGAATGCCGCTTACATCATATTGGTTCAAGTCCTTATCAGGTAACTCTGCAAAAAAATGGTTGGCTTTTACTATACACTTAGTCCCTAGTTGTCCAAAACCAGGTCTAGGAGCAAATCTCTGGGATTTGCTCGAAGATGGAAAACCCAACTTCATCTCACAGCCATGACCTCCATTCTGCAAAGACTCAACTTGGATTTCAGATGGCAGAGTTCCATTTGCGCACCCTGGAACAGACTTATGAATGACTGTGGAGGATCTTCTGGAAGTCTGTTGCATAACAACTTCACCTTGATAGGATTTTCGACCTCCTCTTCCTCTCCTCTTACCTCTGTTCCTCGAAGGAGGTGAAGTGTCTTGGATTAGATTGGGAGTCGGGGTCTCCTCACGAGGTGGGCCTTTTCCATTGTGTATGGTTTTGGGAGCTTTCTTCACTGGAATCATGGTGCTCTGTATTTGGGTTTTGATCACAATGTGCTGCTCTGAGCTCTGCACCTGTCTCATAGGCATGGTAGCCTATATGTAGAAAACCACTTCTCAATGAATTGACCTTATAACTAAACGCAACGCTTCACCTTTCTCACACGGGTTGAAGGAAATTGGTACTGCAAATCAAGATACAGATAATAAGGAGACACGTCAGCAACATTATTTCTATTTGCTGAACAAGCAACATGTATGGAAATAATGACAGCCAGTAGTACATCAGTCTTTATTCACAGCAGGAAAAAATGGTAATGCAGAGAATCCGGGCCATTACTGATTGTAAGCATTACCATTCCTTTGCAAAACCCAGAACCCAAACCTTCGCCTCTATTTCAGCAAACAGATGAACTTCCTGAAATCACCAGAGCCAACCACAAAAAAGAAAAAGAACTCTGTCGATCAAAAAAGTATAAGAAGGAAAAGCCAGAAGACACTCGATACCCCACAACTTTATGAATCAAATAGTTCTACTTGGGATGAAAATAAAACTCATTAAATAAACCAAAATAAAATCTCATAAAACGATCCACCCACCCAAACTTGTAGTGAAATCTCAGGGGCCTGTAATTCGTGGATGTTAGCTGGAAATTTGGGATAAGACTAACCACCCCAAGAAGAAACCAGACCAATGCCTCTCTCACGAAACAGGCGAATCAAAGGTGAGACAAAACTCCAGAAAACCGCGAATGGTTCAGAATCAGGGGCTTTCATAGCTCCAGTAAAAAAACAGAACAGTAAGAACAAGATAAATTTGTATTCCCTCCCTCTCCCGAACACTTCTCTTTGAAGTTCTAATATTCAACCAGATGGTGATTTACTGGTTTCAGAAACAATAACAGTGTCGCATAATTCTATAAATCTAGCATTCTCTTCATGCTTAAATGAAAAACTTCAAAAATCACAAGAGCAGCAGCGAGTAAAATTTTGAGAAATACCTCATTAGCTTAGAAACACGAAAATCCGATTACTACGAAGTCCAAAACAAAATGGAAACAAGGTCTGACTAGAAAAGAAAGAAAATAAACCAACAGAACATACCACCAAGTCATCAACCATGAAGAAGGTAGACAACACAATAGCTTTCATTCACCTAAACAAAAGGCGGCTTCAATCGACAACAGAAATACAAGAAGAAAAACGATATCAAAATGAGGAACTTAAAAAGAGATCTGTTAAAGAACATGAAGGGTTAGAAAGAGAATTGAAAGTGGAACTAAAAGATGCATTTGTGGAGGTTCAGATAGAGACTTGAGTAAGCTCATGAATCGCATACACGCATGCAATTGCTTTTGGTGTTTCCTTTATCACGTGTAAAAGGCTTGAGAGGGCCTGCCTTGCTTTTTAACGTCTCTCTCTCTCTCTCTCCCCGCTTCTCTGCTCTGGGTTGGTTTTGGACTGCCGCATAGCCTCGGGGACTTAACATGAGGAGATAAAAAGTAATACTTTTATAACAAAAAGAGTGAGAAAGACAACCCAGAGGAACTGCCAAGGATTTAAAGCAATCATACAGCGAAGAATAATTCGAACTTGCAGTCATCTTCTCTCAGCACCCTCTCACTTCTCCTGCAGAAGAGCTCTCTCTCTCTCTCTCTCTCTCTCTCTCTCTCTCTCTCTCAAATCAAAATGCATCAGAGACAAAGACCCATTAACCCATATGGATGTAACGGTCGATTATATGAAAATGAGATGTGGGTTTTGTTAATATAGAGGCCAAGTGTGTAAGTAGGGCTGAGTCTGGTGATAGATTATCATGTCTACACCGTTGGATGGTACAGAAATTTGGACCATTCATGAGACAAACCTATGGTCCACCTGTACCTACATACTCGAGTGTTCCACTTATGCCTTGAGGTACTGTACTTTCAGAAGATGGTCCCACAACAGAGATTTGTCTGGTATCATCATCAATGATTTTGGAAGCTAAGAAGAAGCAGGGGACAGATCAGATTGAATCCAATTTACCATAATCACCCTACCAGAGCCCAGATGAACACATAATTATTACTCCTACAGAGTGCAGTGTTGGGATCCATTTGCAGTCGGGAAATTTTTTCTGTTTTTTCCTTTTTGATAAACATTTGCAGCTGGGAGATGAAGATGGGTTTACTAGTACTATTAATATTATTTAACTATTTCTCTGTTGGATTATTATAGAAGACTAGGTAGACACTACCCAGAAAAAAGATTTATATGAGGTGGTTTTGTTTTGTCTGTGTTATGGTGTTTTGTTTTATGGTTATTGTGCACAAGACGAAGGGATATTTGAGAGAGTTTCAAAGAGACTCGTTTTCCCAGGTTAGAATTGAGAGTGCTGCTTGTGGTGAGTGGTGAACCCTCATACTTTGCTGCTATGATTCCACCACCCATATTAAAGTTGTGGCCGTCTTGGGTGGTGGTGACACAGAGTGTCTGTATTATATAATCAGGCACATCGTTTTGTTCCAAAGTTCCTCCTTTTGCAAGGCTTCAAAAGGCTTTTCTTCCCTTTTTCAACTATAAAGCTTTACACGAATAGAAAAACAAAAGGAAAAGAAGAGTTCTTTTGATCTACAACTTCTTTTTCTTTTTTAAGGCAAACTTCTGTCTGGAATTGAAGCGTTGGAAAATTAGGTACATGATTCAATCGAGTTGAAATGAAAAATGGGATAATTTCATATGTTCTTCAAATTTTATTGAAGTCAATCAGTTTTTTAAATCCTTTATTTGTAATAAATATCTGTAAATTAACAAAGATCATAGTAATATATACAAAATACTATAAAAGAATCACATCTCAATACATTTTGAGTCTGTACTATTGATCAACAAGGTTGATGGTTTCTTGTTGGTTTGAAAACCTTGCAATTGGTTTCAATTTTTCATGCAGAATTTTCTTTCTAGCTTATTTGCTTACATTCTTCCACCTTCACTTGGCCTTGCTGTGATCATCTCACAATAATTCCTTTTCAGATGCACATGATAACGCACTGTTTGACATCACTTTTTAGGATTTTTTTTCTTTTTCTTTTTGGTAGATGTGTTTTTACTCCAACTCATTAATTCTTAAATCTCCATTTTATCGTTTCTTATTTGAATCACCATTAAACACATCAAACTTATTATTTTTGGGCAACTTTACCACCATTTTGGATATTAACAATATATATATCCCTTCCCTAACATTAAATTTTATTTTTTTTTTTTTTATTATATTTTTTTTTTTTTTGGGAAGATTAATGCTGAAAACCTGTCAATCCACTGCATATGATGTTCTAGTTACTGGATTGTATACTTTCATTTGTCTTCTTTGCGAAGATGATTGCCTATTATTTACTGATTCGAGAAGTGATTCTGAATTGAAGTTGCTTCTACTATTGTGAAGACCGAATGACACACATAGTTTGTCTCTCATGCCAAGCCCCCCATGATCCAGGGGACTTCATAGTGAGCGATATCTCATCTCTTGGCAAGATTTTCAATTGAATATTCCTAGGCTTTTAGGCTTTATTCATAGCTCAGGAGATAGAGGCTATCCTAGTCATCCCTCTCCTCTCTCCTGATGGTAGAGACTCTTGGGTTGTGAAGCAAAACCCTTCAAGGGGAATTCACAATAAAATCAACAGATACCATCTGTTTCTCACAATTTTTAATCTCCAAGGCAACACAACATCTTCTTCTGCTTTTTCTGTGTGTTGGAAGAAATTTGGTGCATTCCCAGTCTACCCAAAGGTTAAACATTTCTCATGAAGGGCTTCTCAGCCGGCAAGGGACTCCCATTTTGAGCAAAAGCCCACCCCGGCCATTGTGTCTCAAGAAGAGCAGCCATCCAGGATTAGAAATCGCCCGCCCCAGTGGAAGCGTTAGGGCTCCCTAGGATAGATGGCAATTCATCATTCAAAGTCAAGATGGGTCGTACCATCCCTCTTTAACTACACATTATATTAGTTTTGTATTTAGTTTGTAGAAGGTTTACACACTCTTTTGCATTGTCTTTCATTCTGTTTAGATTTGTTGTTGCTTCTTCATAGTTCTAATTTAGAGACCTATCTGTTTGATGGAATGAAATGAGTGGGAAATTGTATTATTTCCAATGAAATTTTAAAAGTTTAGTTTATTTAGTAAACTGGGGTGAGAGAATGAAAAAACAATCCTTCCTTAAGAAGCATATCTGCTAGTTTTGCACCTACTTTTCCCAGCTCAAGCCTAAAAACAGGTCCCACCATTTGGATGGGACATTGTTAGAAATTTAAGAGGAAATTTTTAGTCCCATCCCTTGAGTTATACCCTAATACTAATGTTACCCCATGAGTTATCCAATTTATCAATCAAACCCGGCCCTATTAGTAACACTGTTAGTCTTAGTCCGATTTTGTTTTTCAATTTTCAATATTACTTGTACATCCTAAGTTTACAATCATAATCTATAAACCATATCTCCTAAACTTTGTGAGGATTTATGAATGTGGGAGGAAGATATCATAGACTGTAAAGGACAATGAAGAAACGAGTCGAGCATAAGGTTTCTCTTTCAAGGTTATTTTTGTCTTTTTGAAAAGTTTTAATTGCTTACATTAGCATTTATCTGTGATTTTCTAATGAAAGGAGATGTCATTGATATGTTTTTACCATATATTGGTCTGATTGGTAATTTGGACAACTTTAGGGGTCGCATTAATTTTATAGGTAACTTACGTGTGGTGCTGAAATTTTCTTTTTATTGGTAACTTTATATTAAAAGATGGGGACTATTACATATACCACAGAGAGTGTCGAACAATGACCTCTTTACTGAAAGGTGCCGGTCACTACCAAGCAATCCTTCGATAGTATGGTGCTTGAAATTTTCCAAACTTAAATTAATCCACATGATTGAATTTGGACCAACTTTGAACCCTAACCCTACCTTGAGTACTGAAATTGAAATTCAAACCCTACCAACGTTGTCAGGGTTTAAAATCTCCAACCCAAACCTTATCTTGACAAGACCCAACCCAACCCAGCGCGCCGTAATTAACTCTGATAGGGTCAGGTTAGCCCTGATTATATGCCTGAGAGAAGAAGAGAGACTATATGTGTTTTGTTTGATTATATATGTTTGGCAGAAAAGGCCAAATGGGTGAGTGGTCGGCTGCCCACATCCCAAAAAAACAATTTTGGAATAAGTATCGTGCTTCTATTCCATTATTATGCAAATCCCTATAAGCTACAAGACAGCTTTGTTTTTTCTCTATTCTCTGCTCTGCTTGTTGCTGCAACCAAAATCATAAATCTATTCTCTGCTCTGCTTGTATGCTTTCTGCAAGTAAAGACTGAAGCCCACTCTCGTGAAAACCAAAAGTTGTATTTGTGTTGTTTGTACAAATTCTGGTGTACCCAAACTGTAAGCCAAACCTTCTTTATGGGGACATGCCAAAGGTTCCTGAGTGCAAGAGTGGGTATTTATTATAACCTATTGGTGTGGTGCTTGGCTGTGCTACAGGGCAACGAGTACTACTGATCCCTGAGAACTGCTGAAGGGTAAATACTCATGAATACCTGCTGGCTTGGTGCTTTGCAGGCCTGGAGAAATGGACCGAAACGCTTTAAATTGATTGAGGTGTTTGATAAAGGGATGTCTTGGGCATTCAAAACTCAATCATGGATTGATGCTTATCAATATTACAGAGCACCAAAGCGGAAGAAGACATACTCTTTATCAAGAGGCTCTACTTCACTAATCCCTTTTTACTATTCAACTCCTTTTCACAGGTAACTTGAAATCTAGAATTGTTCCTTGGGAGGATCATTTCGTTGGCAGATTGTCATAAATTGGAGAGTAGTGAGGTCACTTCATCTGAAGATGAGAGTGATAGATATAATGGTTCTAGTGTATCCTACCTCACGAAATTGTTTGGGTCCGGCAAGACCCAAGCAAGACCCCCTACCACAATAGAACTAGAAACTTCTCCTTTTTCTGGTGAAACAAGAACCTTATCCCATCACATATTGATGTACAGTGTACACAAACCAAGACCTGCCCTTGCTCAGCTTAGGCTCAGCACAACCTTATTTCAGGCACAGAATCTCAACCCTAGCCCAACCTCCTGGCCCAGGCTTTAGATGGACTTAGGTGCAAATGGTTTCATCAAGCCAATCTTGAAAAGAATGAATTGCACAGCTATACTTTCTCTGTATCTCCTTAGTCTCCTCCCTTCCACATCTCTAGTATATAAGCTCCTTCATTACCAAAAAAAAGTATATAAGCTCCTTGGCGTCCATTAGTTACGGTGCACGCGAGGCTGGCTCAATCTGAATGAAAACTGAAAAAATGGTGTGCAACCACCCGCTCATTTTCATTTTAGAAAAATGCTCCACGTTAAGGTCTTTGAAACAAATCCATGCTCATATGGTAACAACGGGTCTCATTCTCCACACATTCCCTCTCAGCAGAATCCTTCTTGCTTCGTCTACTTTAGCGTTGACCTATGCTCTCTCCATCTTCAACCAAATATCAAGTCCATCGATCTTTCTCTTCAACACACTCATCTCTTCCTCCCTCACTCCCAACAACAACAGTACCCACCTAGCATTCTATCTCTACTCTCGGATCCTAAACGACAAGACCCTCAGACCCAATAATTTCACCTACCCCTCTCTCTTCAAGGCCTGTAATTCTCATCCATGGCTCCACCATGGTCGAGCACTTCATGCCCATGTCTTCAAATTCCTCGAACCTTCCTCAGACCACTTTGTCCATGCCTCCTTGCTCAACTTTTACTCCAAATGTGGCAAATTGACTCAATCTAGGTATCTGTTCGATCAAATTCCTAATCCGGATTTGGCCATTTGGAACTCTATCTTAGCTGCTTATGCTCGGAGCACCAGCACTAATGGTTCTCTAAGGGATATTAGTAATGGGAATGGGGATATGAGTTTGTCTGCTGAGGTCTTGTGGTTGTTCAGAGAATTGCAATTTTCCCTAGTTAGGCCTAATGAAATCAGTCTTGTTGCTGTGCTTGATGCTTGTGCTGATCTGGGCGCTCTTTCTCAAGGAATATGGGCTCATACTTATGTACTGAGGAATAATCTTTGTGTAAATATTTTTGTTGGTACTGCCTTGATAGATATGTACGTGAAATGTGGGTCTCTGGGTTTGGCCAATCAGGTGTTTGATCAATTGCCTTATAAGGATACACTATGCTACAATGCGATGATCAGAGGATTGGCGATTCATGGTCATGGGCAGCAGGCAGTTGGTCTTTTCAATAAGATGAGAAACGAGGGCGTGAGGCCTGATGACGTGACGTTTGTAGTTTTGATGTGTGCCTGCTCCCATGTTGGGTTGGTTCATGAGGGTCGAAAGTGTTTTGAATCTTTGGTGGAGGTTCATGGGATTGAACCAAAACTTGAGCATTATGGGTGCCTTGTAGACCTGCTGGGGCGAGCTGGTTGGCTTGAGGAAGCCAAGGAAATTGTTAGAGCCATGCCCATGAAGCCAAATGCTGTAGTGTGGAGGTCTTTGTTAGGGGCATCTAGGGTCCATGGTGATTTGCAGCTGGGGGAGCTTGCACTGACACACTTGATACAACTAGAGCCGGAGACCAGTGGGAATTACGTGCTATTATCAAACATGTATGCTAAGATCAACAGATGGGACAATGTGAAAATAGTGAGGAAAATGATGAAAGATCAGGGCATCATCAAAACACCTGGTTCTAGCTTGGTTGAGATCGATGGGGCCATACATGAGTTTATCACTGGGGACAAAAGACACCCACAATCAAAGGAGATTTATTTGAAGCTTGAAGAGATGAGTTGGAGACTAAATACGTATGGTCATAGGCCAACCACCAAGGAGGTGTTGTTCTAGCTTGGTTGAGATTGATGGGGCCATACATGAGTTTATCATTGGGGACAAAACAAAACCCAGAATTAAAGGAGATTTATTTGAAGCTTGAAGAGATGAGTTGGAGACTATATACGTATGGTCATAGGCCAACCACCAAGGAAGTGTTGTCAAACACACACGAGAAAAAGAAATAATCTGACAATGGGTAAGAGATGGTACTCATGGGGTGAGCTAATTTCTAGTGATAATTGGTATAGTTTTACAAATTATGCAAGCATCTGACTGTTGTCATTGGTTCGAGTAGAACTAATTTGGAGCGTAATAAACACTGTACCAAACGGCATTTGGTTGGGATAAGGCTTTGTTGGGTTTAGTTGTTTCACTTCTGTCATGAACTACAAATGTGTCTTTGATAGACGTATATCAAATCTCAAAGTCACCAACTTGTTGATTGTTGAACTTCTGGTCCACTTTGTTTACTGTTTCAGCATCGAGATCTACTAGCACCCTAAAGAAGAATGTATAGCCAGAACATGGGGAACCATTGCTCCTGGATTGCCATATGTTAAGGAAGCAATAACCAATGCTGGGAACTGGCTCATTGGAGGTGACTTGGAAGTTATAGAACCAATCAAGTATAATGATGGTCTTGATCGGTTTTGACTTTCCCCTGCAGAGCTCCACAAGGAATTTATAAGGCGCAATGCTGATGCAGTGTTTGCTTTCCAGCTGAGGAATCCTGTACACAATGGCCATGCATTACTCATGACTGACACTCGTCGCCAGCTTCTAGAGAAGGGATACAAAAACCCCATTCTGTTGCTTCACCCATTGGGGGGGTTTTACCAAGCTAGATGATGTGCCACTAAGTTGGACAATGAAGCAACATGAGAAGGTTTAATGTACTATCCTTTTTCCCCCTGCTTTATGATGGGATTTGTATAGCTCCACATCAATTGCTGGCCTTCAAAAACCTGTTGGTCCATCCACCTAGAGCTTTGGGTTGGAATCCATGACATCTCATGGTTCCTTCATTCCTTCCCTTGTGCATCTTCCTATGTTCATGGTTTCCAGTGGAGTTGCCTACACGTGAGGCTTGTTGTTGGGAATCAATTGAGTTATAGGGTTTCAGGGAATCACTATCACTTCTTGTTGACTGGGATGTTTTTTCTTAGGTGCTCGAAGATGGCATCTTGGATTCAGAGACAACAGTGGTTGCAATCTTCCCATCTCCCATGCATTACGCAGGTCCAACTGAGGTGCAGTGGCATGCAAAAGCCCGTATAAATGCAGGTGCTGACTACTACATTGTGGGCAGGGATCCAGCTGGTATGAGCCACCCTGTTGAGAAGAGGGACCTTTATGATGCTGATCATGGGAAGAAGGTTCTGAGTGTGGCTCCTGGACTTACGCGGCTAAACATCCTTCCATTTAGGGTGCGCAATGTCAAACATTAAAATTTCTGATGCCCTGTGTTTTCATTAGCTTTGGTTCTTGGACTAAGGGATCTTTTTTTGCATAACATTTTGTCTTCTCATTCTAAACTACAGGTTGCTGCCTATGACAATTGACAAGACTCAGGGAAAAATGGCATTCTTTGATCCATCAAGGCCAGAAGATTTCCTTTTCATTTCAGGCACTAAGGTAATTTACACTCTTCTAAAACCTGGCTTGAGTTCAGAGAATCTTTTACCAGGACGAATGGGATAACACAGTGTAACATTGATCAGTTATGACATTAAAGAGTAGCAATTTCTATTCGGCAATAGAATTTGATGGACCTTAAGCTGACCCAGAGGTTGCTTCATTGTTCTCAACAGCCTTGGTCACCTGGGCTGGTCAGGGGAAGAAAAAGAGCGGTGTTTTTCTTTTTTTCTTTCTCTTTTTTTTTTTGTTGTTGTTGATTGGGTGGGGGTGGGGGGATATTTTCCTCACCACCCATACTTTGGAATTGTCCAGTCTCAACTTTGATGCAGTTTCACCTAGTGTAGAATGGGGACCATGGTAAAACACCTTGCTAAACAATTCCTCATTGTCGTTTTGCAGATGCGAACACTAGCCAAGAATGGAGAGAACCCACCCGATGACTTCATGTGTCCTGGGGGTTGGAAGGTCTTGGTTGATTACTATGACAGCTTGGTTTCATCAGAGACTGGAAAACTCTGTGAAGCTGTTCCAGCACATGACCAGTTTGCTGTGTCAAATCACATCTTGAACAGTATGGGATAAACTTTGGAACTTATTTTCTCCTGTGTGATATTTGTTCAAAGTTACAACTGTTCCAACCTCTGTACAGCTCTCAAATAAAGCGTTCAAGGCCCTTTACAGTGCTTGCCTTGATTTGTAGAAATTGTGGTCGATTGCATGATGAACTCAAGTTAGAGTCACTGTGACATATAAATCTGTGTTGCTTTTAATGTACATTGGCTTTGGATTGCTTCAGAATTTTGTGGCTTGTAGGCGTGTTGCCAACTGAGTTTGAGGTGTTTGTAACTGGATGCGTGTGGGACACTAAAATACTTAACAAACTACACAAATGGTCACTGCATGCCATTTTCTTCCATTGCTCAGGCCCCAGTAGATTTGTTAGACCTTGCAGATGTTCTACTTTTGACATTAAAAGTCTGCATAGGACAATACCACCCCATTCTTCTTGCTTGTTGATGATTGATCCCTATAGGAACTGAATGGACGAAGTTTCTGACTAAGCTTATCCCCACTCTTTAAATGTCTTAACCTTTTTGGCACAAGGGATAAGGATGGGACAGTCCCAACATACACAGGATAGGACCACTTTTCTGGAGCATCTTTGGGTCTACATTTTGGGTGAGCCTCAGTGTGTTGGTGGGGGTTTTATTACAAACTTGACTTGCAGGTTTCAAGAATGTCAGCAACATGGAAGGATTTTTCTTGTAAATAGAACGTGTCAAGGACATGTTTGGGACTCCATACGCTCACGTGTTCAGCGCAAGTCCATTTATTCCGTTGACTGGGTACGTGAGAAACCTCAGGGTGTTCTTCCCATTTGATCTCATGTTTCCAAAATATTTATCCCTCAGTTTTTTTGTGTATAATTTATGAGATTCATCTTGTTGTCCTCTATTACTGGCTTTGATTCATTCAATTGAGTTGGATATTGTCTTTTGCCTGATTGTAGTTCAGAATGAAGTTTGAAAAAATGTATCTTGGTAAATTGTTTGATTCTCAAATATTCCTTGCATTTTATCATGGAACTTCTTGTTGAAAAGAAATACATGTTCAGAAATTTTCTAGTGTTCCCATAATCTTGTAGGCAGAGAAGCTGCCACACTTTGTCCTTGATTTTTTTTTTTGGGTGTAAGACTGTCCTTGATGTTGATCTGCATGTTACTGCTCGTAATGTCCTTATCCTTAACACTGGTTTAGAAATTTGATAAGAAAGGTGGAAGCTGTTATCAGGGACTCAATACACTATATACTATTTTTGTGGGGTAGAATACCAGATGTTTATATATAATATGTACTAAAGGTAATTCGATCCATGGTGGAACCTTAGTTAGCTATATCCCCTATGCTCAGTAGTCATTATTTATTATTGCAAGGACAAGATGGATGTGGATCTGCTGTGGATGCAAGGGGCGATTGTATTTGTCATTGATGGAATCAGGCACAAATCAACCTGACCAAGAAAACTTTTCATTAACTTGGTGTCCACTCTTTTTGTTTTCGGTTTGAAATATCTATGAGGAGGCCAGAAAAGCATTAGCCATGCATCTATTGGATGATCTTCAGCTAGCTTTGACAAATTTCCTTCGAAATTATAAACTGGAACCTTCCAGTTACTGGTAAGATGCTTGAAGAAAAACAATTCCATCCTTATTGAGAATCATAATATATTATAGTAGTTCAAGAATTCAATTATTCAATTGGAGTGGTACATTAACCATGAATTTAAGAATGAAAAACCACACACACATCATTGTTCATCCAAGTTGATGGTCATTACAATTTTTCAGTAACAGAAGTATTATTTTACATTATATTCAAAGAATGCAATGGAAGAATGCTGTTAGAATATGGTGATGAAGAATGAGAATACCTAAAAATAAAAGAAGAAGAAAATCATTAAATCTAGCTGTTCTTATAGCTATCCCTGTTGAGGAAGCTTAGAAATGGTTTTTCTGGGACTGGTATCCACTTCACAATACAACCAATGGGCCAAGATATGGCTGCAAGACCAATGCACACACACCATTCCCACCAATTTAACCTCTCTGTGACTGCAAACTTCTTCAGAAATTCAACCATCGCCACCTGAAGAAGAATGGTTATCCCCACTATGCCTAGAAATAACTTGTTCGTTTGTATTCCCTTGAAGACATTCTTCTTCTCTAGCTTCCTTGCATTGAACTCATTGAACACTTGGCATAGCACAAATGTGTTGAAGATGAGGGTGTCGTTAACCTTCATATCCACCGAGAAGATAGACTCACCTCTAAATTAACTGGAGGGTCAAGATGATACAAACCTGATACAGAGCTTGAGCCATGAGATTCCTCCACATGACATTGGTTATAAGTGGCTGCGTACGACCCACTGGTGGCTTCTCCATTAGCTCCTCTGTTGGTCGCTCAGTGGCGAGAGCCAAAGCTCCCAATGTGTCCATGGTCAAGTTCACCCACAACAATTGAATTGCTGTCAGAGAAATTTCGCCAGCGTAAATTGCTGCAACAAAGTATCGCAGTGAGCAGGAATTGAATAAATATTTGAATGTTGTTCCGGTAGGGGTATTGAAGCCGATTAACCCATGATGTCAATGGTGGGCCTGTGTGTCAAGCAGACCCACTATCATTATAGATTGGTAGGATTGTATATAATAGATAATGGTTTCTGGGCGCTCAAGACCGGTAACCAACCCGTGAGAGGACATGGAGAGCATCATATCCATTATATGTGGATGACCATTATGTTAAAGAATGGGATCCAATAGATGCCTCCCATTGAGAATTCCATTTATAGGTGGGAAGGTACTGAACCAAAAGGGCGCTAGGCATGAGGGGAGATATTCGGACCATATGTACTACGAGACCGTGTGACTTTGCATTGGGCCTAGAGTTATCCTTGACACGCGTCAAATCTCATACCAAACAGTGATGTGAGAGAGTGGTGACTTATACTCCAACCACCACTTGATGGACTTCACCCAACAACCGCGGATAACCCAATAGACGTCTCTTGTTGAGGGAAAGTGATTGAGACCACCCAAAGGAGATTGGTGTTTTACTTAATGCGTGTCTACTATAGAGACATCATGATAGAGTTAGTAGCATAACATTATAATCATGCATTTATTATATCAATGTTATTACTTATATTATCACCTTGTAAACATGATGTGGAAATTGTCATTGAATGCATGACATGAATATTTAGTTGATTTCACTGAGTTCTGTGGAACTCATTCCTTTCCGTGTGTATGTTTCTTTATATTTTTCTTTAGGATATGAGGACCCTACTCCCATGGAGGATCCATTGCCGGTAAATTACCATGAGGGCATGATTGGAGAAGATGTGGATGCACATGATGCTTCATGCTCGTGTCAAGATTGTTCTTATGGAATCGCCTTCCATTAGAGATTTTCCTTAGAGTTATTTCGCTGCATACAAACTATTTTTCTCTTCAAACTCTGATGTCTATTTGATCAACATTAGTTAACTTTTAACTTTAGTTGTTGGATGATTGTAAGTTTAATATTTCATATTTCATTAATTGATTTACTCTTTATCTTTTGATTGCACAACATACTGTAGTTGAACTCCAACTACTGAGGAAGCACATATTTCTTGGAATAGACTACTGACTAACTGCAATGGAGCATTCTAGTATTCCTGTTAGATAAACATATCCAACAATGAAACTATTGCATCAAATAAACAGAAAATGACAACAAAATCAAGCTGATGAACATTCAGCAAAAAAAGAAAGGAATTTGACTTCTGCAATGAACCAAATCTTGGTTCGCAGCACTGAAGCAAAATTATTAAAGAAAGGAGTTTGTGCAGGAAACAATCCGATGATGACGAACTAGTTGACAAAACAGATAAAAAACAAAATAATTAAATAACGTTTAATCGCTGGTTAAACTCCAGTTTTCTAAAGAAACACTTCCATTCCATAATGCTCCACGATAGGCATTTTGTTTTTTTTTGGAACTTTTTTATACCAAAGTTCGTGCAAACGACAAGTTCTTCCAGCTATAAGCCTATAACATTACGACAGCAGTTCAAATGGATTAATTTGTGATTTGCAAGATACAATCATACAACACAAAAGTAAAATTATTTTTCATATCTCTTCAAGATCTTCAATTTTTTTATTATTTTTTGAGTAATCTATTGTCCAAAGGTTGATCTTTCTTCATCTGAAAGTCTAAGGAATAGAAAGATCTTAAATATTTTTATTATTTATTACAAATTATAAATACAAAAGTCCAAGATGGAGTGCGTTTCAAGTCTATCAACATACAAAACTAAATTTGGGAAATTTTTAGGGATTTTGCTTGGCAGTAGTGCCTACGTGGCACTGCTCCAAGCAGTGAACGGTTCAGATAAAAAGTTGTATCTTTGATTGAATCGTTGTCGTTGATTTTTCCCATGTGCAATAAAGTAAAGTTTAAGTGGGAGCAGACTCGGTTGGCACTGTTCAAAACAAACAATTTAAAAACCAAAACCTAATTTGAAAATAAAAAATAAAAAAATCGTCTTCTTCCTTAGGATCGTTGTACTCTGCAGATTGATGTTCTCATCTTGAAAAACGCTGCCGCACATCAGTTGGCATCTGTGGAAGGCCTAACCAGTAAGGATTGGAACACCATTATACCACTGCCTTCAATCCCTCCTCACCCTCAAAAAGGTCAAAAAGCATAACAGATTTGTAATGTCGCATGATGAGCTATCAACAGTTTAGTTTGATTGATGAACCAAACTGGTTAGACTAGTTTAAAAATACTATAATCTAAGAGTTAGAAATTTATAGAGAACACGTAGTGGCTCATTCAGAACTGGCTGCTGAATGGCTATTCACTTTATTTATTTATTTATTATTATTATTATTGTGTCTAAGGTTCATTTGGGCTAGCTTTTTTGCGCACTTCGATTACATCCTTAGAGGGAACTTTATCATCTGCAAAGGTTGAACCCATGACCTCTCCACTGAAAAGTATGAATCTTACTACTCTACCATAGCTATTCACTTGTACACTGCAAAGTATTTGAACCGGCATTAACCCATCCAGATTAACAAGCACTATAGAAGTAGAGGTCTTTACGAAGAAAAAAAAAATAGAAGTAGAGGGAAAAGGATAAACATGATTACTTGACTTTTGGAACCTCCAAAGGGTAGGTCTTTTATTTATTTATTACAAAAAAAAAAAAGAAAGAAAAAAGAAAAGAAAAGAAAAGAAAAAGAACAAACAACAACACAAACAAAAACACAAACAAACAACAACAACACAAACAAAAACACACACAAACAAACAACAACAACACAAACAAACAACACACACAAACAAACAACAACAACACAAAGACAGCCTATCTGATGGGTTGAGCACATCAGCAAAGGTTAAGCAAAGTCTATCACCATTTAAACTATTACCAAACAAAGATGGAAAACTCCAAATTAACACGTGCGAAATTCCTAATTAACAATAAACAATAAAAACGGAACATGATCCATCGGCCAAATCTGTTTTCCGGGCTTAAGAATTAAATTGAGGATATTTACGCTATTAGTTCAAACTTCTCTAAACAAGACGATCATCATAAAGTGTTGGCCAATTGGCAAAGACCAATACCTCATGTAGGGGCAGAGCTTCATCCCAAGTGCCAAAGGGCTATGGCTTCTCGATTTTTTGAAACTTTTTTTTTTATATATATATAGATATTCCTATTGCCCTCTTTCTAGATGTGAAATACAAGCACTTGGCCCCTCTCTGCAGATGTTTTCAAGTTTCCCTAAGGCAACCCCTTAGCCCTCTTTCTATGTGTGAAATACTAGCACTTGACTCTCCTGATTGGAAAAAAAAAATTAACAGTAAAGACAATGAATAGGAAGATCATTATCAATAAGTAGCTTTTTAGATATTGGATTATTTGTAGAAACAGAGACACACAATTTATCAGTGTCCACCCACTTCCTCCTCCTCTTCCATGTTAAATCTTAACTTCACCCTTGTCTCCTCCTAATATGAGGTCAAGAGTTTGAATTTCTTTAGAAATATTTTATCTTCCCATCGCTTTTATATAAAATTACATGCTTAAGGATGTATGTAGTTCAGGTGATTTATAATTATAACTTAAAACTCCTAATTTTTGGGTTATGGCGTCAGCTCATACGCATTAGGTTTATAAAATGAACCTAGACACGAAGACGACCTTGTTCATTTCATAGACATGAAGATTGGCTTCTTCTAATAATATTTTCAACACTCTGTTTCACAATTAAAAAACAAATTTTAAGGGTTAGTTAGTGGTGTCTAGTTTTCTAAGAAAATCTTGGTGGATAGCAACCCCAAGCTTAAAATCTTCGATGAGCATTTAAATTGTCAGTTTTATTTATTTTGTCGGATTAATTTATTTTATTGAATTTATTAATAGGGTAAAACAAAACATGGGTGAAAATTAGTATTAATGAAATGCAAGTGAGTCAAAAAGCATAGTTTAATGGACCTTATTTTTATGTAAAAGACTAAAAAAATCTCATTTTTGGGTAAACATTCATTGAGAGGTGGAGCCACATTGGGCAAGGGGGGTCTTTTTAAATATTTAGTTATTTTTATATTTTTCTTAATTTTTCTCTTTTTACATGTGAAATATCACTATTTGTCTTCCCTTCAAATATTACACAAAAAAATTAATTGTAAAGATGATGGCTATAAATGTTATCTTCAATAATTATCCAACATGGGGTTTTAAAGAAAAAAAATTAAAGAAACCAACTCATAATCTCAAAAATCATTCTCTATTCTCTCATTTTTCCTCACACGAGGCTTAGAGAAAACTTGAAAAAACTAAAAGCAAGAAGTGTATTCCTAAATATTTGCCTCCTAAATCAGTGCAAATAGGCAATTTTGAGAGGTCTAGTATTCAAAGAGATCAATGAGCCCAAGCTCCCTTCTAAGTTCAACAAACAAATCCTCAATTAGGGTTTTGGCAAGTATGTCTGCCAATTGGTGTTTTGTATCAATGAATTCAATGACATATTTACCTTTTTTTATATAAACCCTAAGGAAGTGGTGCATTATATCAATGTGCTTGATTCTTGAGTGATGCATATGATTCTTACTGGGGTTTATAGCACTAGTGTTATCCCATTTGCAGGACATTTCTCAAGATGAACTTTATAATCTAATAAAATTTGTTTCATCCATAGCACTTGAGCACAACACTTTCAGATGCTATGTATTCGGCCTCGGTTGTGAAATGAATAATACAATTTTGTTTATTATTAAACCATGACACTAGGCATGGTTTAAGCAAATGATATGTACCAACTGTGCTCTTTCAGTCAACATGATAACTGGCAAGATTAGCTTCGAAAAAACTTAATAGGTCAAATCATTAACTCTTAGGATACCATAAACCTTAGTTTAATGCGTCTTTCAAATATTTGAATATTCTTTTTACGACATAAGCATAAGATGTTTATAATCGGTTTGATATTTTGCACTATCACAAATACTAAACATTATATCCGATCTACTAATCATTAAGTATAGGAGGCTTCCAATCGTACATCTATACATAGTGGCATCAAAAGGCTTTCCATCATTATCTTTTAATAATTTCAAAAATGTGTTTATAGGTGTTCCACTAGTTTTTTGAGAAGACACATCAAATTACATTATAAGTTCTTTAATATACTTGGTTTGACTAATAAATATATCATTATTACATTGTTTAATTTGCAAACCAAGAAAAAAAATTTAATTCATCCATCATGCTCATTTTAAACTCATTTACAAATGCTACAATCATGACATGAAGATTCATTTATAGAACCAAAGATAACCCCTTTCAAATTTAACTTCATTGTATTTCAAGTCTTTCTTTATATTGAAGACTCCTTTGTGGAGTTTCTAGTAAGTTGTTTAGGGTTTTTTATACATTGGTGAATGTGATAAAGACATTATTAAGATTAATGTTTTCTTTTCTATATTCTTAATGTATTCATATAAAACATTTATGGCATTATTAAGTGAAGATACTTCTTTCAATACCTTATTCTTATTTTCAAACTTCTTACTTACATTATATAAGGTTTGAAAACTATTAACAAGATCTTCTTCATCAATTTCATCTTCATCATCGATATAATCAAAAGTATATAGAGTTTACCTCAAAGTCTTAATCTTCATCTAATTTAGCTATTAAAGCTAAGTTGATATTCTCTTCACTGGATCCTCATTTTCTTCTTCATCATCACTTGTGATGTAGAAGACTCGGCCTTGTAAGCTTTTTTCTTTTCTTGGTTTGGGTACTTGAATTTGAAGTGACCCAGGTTCTTACAGTCAAAGCAAATAACATATTGATTGTTAGGAGATAAGATTCTTCCTTTGATTGAATTTTACCTTTTGATTTATTGAATCCTTATCCCTTATGAGAGTACTTTCATTTCTACTTTTGAGAATTTTTTGATTTTTTTTTGTGATAGGTGCTATATCATTATCGGAGTCTTTTTCTTCTTTTTGCTTTCATCATCCATCTTGGTAGAACTCTTTAGAGCAATTGGCTTCTTCTTGTGTTCTTATGGATGATTTTTCTTCATATTTAGTGTCCTCTTCAAGTTTCGTCTACTGTGCAAATAGAGAGATCCCATAAGCTCATCAAGAAGGTTGTTTTTCAAGTTTCTCACTTGTATAGGGGTCTTTTTGGGTCTCCATGAAGGTAGAAAGGCTCTTAGAATTCTTCTTATCACATCCTCATTTGTAAAATCCTTACCAAAACTAGACAACTTGTTAATAATATTAGTGAATCTAGTAAATAAAGAAGTGATATTTTCATCATCTAACATTTTAAAATTTTCATATTGAAGTATGTAGACATCAAAATTCATACTTTTGATTTGATTGATCCTTTCATATGTAATAACCAACTTATTATAAATTTTTTTTAGTATTGTTGCAAGTGTCACATCTATTGTAGATTTTTTTTTTTTCTTTCACTTTAGGCACATTGCAAAAATAGTTTTGCCTTGTAGTTTGCTTGGGCCTTAGCTTTATCGGTTGCATCACGTTCAACCTTGAGTTTGAGTATCTTATTACCATTTTTATCTATGTTTTTAATTTCATTTAATGTACAAGTAATAATATCCCAAACATCAATATCAAAAGCATATACAAAGTTTTCAAACATAGTTTTTCAATATGCAAACCCTTCTCCATCAAAGTATTGAGGCCTAGAGGTGTTAAGTCCTTGGGGTCTTGATGAAGGTTAGTTTGATGATGAAATCATGATCTTTTACTCTTTTAGATATTGATTTCAATTTTAAATTGAGCTTCGATTTGATACCAACAGGTTAGGGCAACCTAGAGAGAGGTAAATAAGTTGCAACTAGTGAATTTGTCTATTTTTTTTATTTAATTACAAATTAAAGATTAATTATGAAATTAAAATAAAACTGAAACGCAAGGATTTTATAGTGGTTCGGCTTTACAATTCTAGTCCATTTCTTTCTTGACCTCAAACGAGTATTACACTAGTGATTCTCCTTTAATATAGTAAGTAGATGATCAAATTCTTACAATCTATATTTATTAGAGTAATAGCATCATTTACAATATTTGTTCTAAATAGAGCAAGAGAACCCCTAATAAATTATAATCAATTTAGATTAGAATTGAATAGACAAGATATAAGAAATGAAGAGATATTACATAACAAGGGGTGTGGCACTTTACCCATTGTGTGAGGGATGCAATATGAGATGTATGCTCAAGGAAGATGATATGTACTGCCAATAAAACTTCAACAACCTTCAATCACCTCACATTTGGTTCCAATGAGCTTTGCTCAAACACCTTGATTTGTTTTTTAAGGGTAAGAGAGGATGAAAGGCAATAACGAATTAATTTTAACAAATTTGAGAGATTGAGAGCAGTTGAAGAGTAATGATTCATTAACAAGGTAAAAGCTCTCAAATGGAGTTGGTAGGATTTATAAATATAACATTTAATTATCTGGCCCAACCTCTCAACGGATAGAAATTTTTGTTAAATTTTAGTCCAGACGGATTATCGTCTGATTCAGACTGACATCCGTCTGAAAACAAGAACTGTTAAAAATATAGTCATTAAGTAAATTTTAACCAAACAGGCATTGATCTGGTCGATCAGACAAAAAATCTATTTGAGCTATTGTGATCTAGTGAGACGAAATTTTCGTCTAAGCTTTTGTGACCAAACAGACGTCCGACTGCAGCACAGAAGCACAAAAGAATTTAGGTCTCCTAACCACTGGCGCCCCTGACCCTGAAATCCACCAAACTATTCTTACGCCTCGATTAGCTGGTTTCTCTAGTGGGTTGGGCGAGCGAGAAGGAGTTTATCCTCATCCGTTTGATTCATTTCCAACTCGAAGAAAGCCTCGATATATCTACATACGCATTTCTAACATCTCTTAGGTCAATCTAATAACATGATTCACATGATTTTGATGTAAATGAGTGCAGTTACAAACAATTGTACACGAAGGTGTCTTAAGTCCTAATTTTCTAAAATCTTCTTACTTAAGCTTGAGTTGATGTTTTTTAATCTTCTTATACTTTAATCTTCATGCTTATTGTGACTTAGACTTCATGTTTAACTCAATTTAGTCTTGGTTTGGCTTGAGCAGCCAATGAATTGGATTAAATCTATATGTTTTTATATTAAACTGAAAATGCACAAATCATTATAGCCATAGTACTTCATCTTTTGGTTCTTCAATGAATGATCGTATGAATTTTCAATAATTTTTCGCATTATATTTGATCCAAGATGACCTAATCGATCATGCCAAATAATAAAACTATTAGAACTAATATTATTTTGATTTACCAAAATACGTGCTTCAATCATGTGAATATTTACGTAGTACAACCAAGAAGAAAAACAAGTAATTTTTTCAATATTTGTAATATCAATATAATAATCATTTTTACAAATATTTTTTAAACTTAATAAGTTTCTTTGATGTTTACTATAAAATAATGCATCATTATAGTCAATTTTGTCACTTGGTAATAATAGATTTGCTCTTTTAAAGCCTTTAATAAATTTTTTATTACCAATTATTGTATGAACATTGACTTTCTCATAAAATAATAAATATATTTTTTATCTCTTAGTATAATATGTATAATATAGCACACTAGAGAATATCTATATTTTTTGTTAAAATGAAATAAATATCTAAAAAGATATATAGAAAATCAATACAAAGAAATAAATAAAATTAAAATAAAAAAGAAATTACATTTAAGAGACAAACTAATAGGACATCTATTTTATTTTTATCTGAACTCTAATAATTTAATCAAATCTTCAATTGATGTATGCAACATCTAGATATGTAATATTTGTAAGGCTAACAAAGTCATCATCTTTATAGGCAAAACTTGCTTTAATATCATTATTTTAGAAACTCAAATTCGTCTTAACATTATTTTTACTCATTTAATTAAGCTTGATAAAGTTAAACAAAACTCCAATGACATTTCATACCACATCGATGACAAATATTATATTTACTCATTGAAAAGTTACATTAAGAATCTTTATTATTTTCCTCATAAACGGTAATTATTCTGTCTTTTGCCTCGTTCACGTCTACAGTGTTATCCACGATTATAATTTTGTCTTCTTTCATATTTATTATGAATTGTTGCATTTACTTCAAAGAATGGAATAGAACAAGTAGGACAAGCTTCATGATTTTCATTAATAATTCATTACTTTGCTTAGCAACAAAGAGGCATTCAATTAATTCAGATTATTTCTTAAAAAATATTTTCGCAGTATTGCTAATGTAACAACACATTTGAAGTATGAAAATTTTAAAAAGTTATATGTTTTTCTGTAAGTCCTCATCAATAATATTTTCTTCATATAATTTCAATTGAGAACTAATTTTAAAAACTGCAGAAAAATACAATTTTATAATTTTACAACTTCAGATGCATCCAACAATATTTGTGATGCAAAATCAACAATCATAGTATATAATAAATAAAACCATCATGTTGAAGTTAATTAATGTAAACCATAATTGTTAAGGCGAACTCGAAGAGTGGCATAGTCGTATAGACTACTATATGTAATATACTATTATAATTTTATATGATTATGTTTATAAACAATAGACATTTTGTACCAATAAAATACTAAATATTATGTTAATATAGATCTAATAAGAGGAAATCAACATATAATTAAACAAATGTGAGATATAAATTATATGTCAAAATACATACATACACAATTAATAGTTATCATGATACTTAATGCAATTACTAAAATAAATATTCAGAAACAGGAAAAAAAAATGTTAAAAAACAATAGCAAATCAATACTTGTTTAATTAAGAATTGAAACTTTGAAGCATAAAACATAGTTTAATTTATTGAAAAATCACATCTAACGAATTTCTAGTATCACATCGAAGACTTTTATATTTTAAGCTTACCACAAAAATAAAATTTTTAAATACATTACCAATCAAATATTAAATCACAAAAAAAAATATTGACATTAGATTTCATTTTTTTAACAGGATCAGATATTGATAAAATTTTTAGAGAAATCTTATTATACTAATAAAATTTAATGGCTTAATAGCTTATAAGATTTAATAGATTACATTTTATAATCAAGATACACTTACATTGCAAGATAGACAAAACAAACTTTACTATTTACAAAAAATAAGCGCAGAGAGGTCGATCGCCTTTTTTATATTTGAAGAGAAATCATAATGGTGTATCATTTGTCATCTTTTTTTTTTCAAAGTAATTACTTTAAACATAATCGTGCTGATAATATATTATAAAATGGAGAAGATATATTAAAGACAATTAAAAGAAAAATAGACCAAGATAAATCAAACTATTTTTATTGAGTTTTATGCATTACATTTTTATAATAGAAATAAAGGTAAATATCACTTACCTCCCCTCTTAGCTGGACAAATAGTACTTACACCTCTCTTAGTTGGATAATATCACTTACATCCCCTCTTACCTAGCAAATATATCGAACACCTCCCCTCTGTTAACTTTTTCAGTTAAATTTAACATTTATTGTTAAATATTTTTCTAAAATCCCAAACTACCCTTGTCTAAAATATATATTTTTTAAACCCTAAATTATTGTAATCACCCTAACAGTTAAAATACTAAATTAACCTCAATTAAAATAATTATTGAAAATCAAAACACCATAGTTAAAACCCAAATTATCTTTAATTATTAAAAGCCCAACATAACCTTTTTTTTTTAAATTTTATCAAACAATTAAAATAACAAATACTACTATCAAATAAAATAAAAAATGCAATAAAAAAAATATGTTGATAAAATTAAACATGTACTACTATTTGGGTTTTTTTAATTGTTTGATAAATTAAAAAAAAAAAGGTATGTTGGACTTTTAATAATTAAAGATAATTGGATTTTAACTATGATGTTTTGGTTTTTAATAATTATTTAATTGAGGGTAATTTAGTATTTTGATTGCTAGGGTGATTATCGTAATTTAGGATTTAAAATAAAAAATATTTTTAGTCAAGGGTAGTTTGGGATTTTAGAAAAATATTTAACGATAAAAGTTAAATTTAATCGAGAAAATTAATATAGGGGATGTGTTTGATATATTTGCCAGGTAAGAGGGGAGGTAAGTGATAACTACCCTAGAAATAATATATTCTCTGATATAAAAATAATATATGTATCATTTGTCATCTCTTTTTTTCAAAGTTACTTTGAACAGAATCATGCTGATAATATGTTATAAATGGAGAATATATATTAAAGACAATTAAAAAAAAATTAGAACAAGATAAATCAAACTATTTTTATTGAGTGTTATGCATTACATTTTGATAATAGAAATAATATATTCTTTGATATAGAAATATTAGAGTTTACAAAAAAATACAAAAAATGATTATTGTATATAATAAGATACTTTTGATATCAAAGAATAGATTGTTGTAATCTTTAGTTAATATGGGAATATGAATCACCAATATTGTACACTAAGATAACTGAGATTTTCATTTAAAAATTACAATTTTTTTTTTTTTTTGGTAACCAAAATTACATATTTTGATATTATCTCTTTAGAGGTGATGAACATTCACAACCAATATTTTTTATAATAATAATAATAATCAAATATTTATAGTATCATTTGTATGAAAATATTTGAAATGGGTGAGAAAATAAGGAAGGAAAGAACAAATTTAATGAAACAAATTTTTTTCATAAAATTCTAAAATATGAATTTATTTGGTTCAATAGGAGTGAGAAAGTCAACAAATAAAACTCCTTGATTTTTTTGGCAAAACACTGCATATAACACCCTACTTTTTCCTCCCCACTCTTAAAGTTTTACCAAATTAGAGATATTTTGTGGGAAGATGGGGAATATGATAAATGTAGAACTCACATTTATAATTTTTCTACAAAGTTCTTTCTTTAGGCCACCCCCATTATATATAAGTCCCATATGTGTATTTTTTTTTTTAAAATTTTTTTTATCTAACAAAATTTTTTGTAACCATAACTTTTTCATTCTTTTTAGGGTAAATATCACTTACCTCCCCTCTTAGCTGGACAAATAGCACTTAGACCCCCTCTTAGTTGGATAATATCACTTACCTCCCCTCTTACCTAGCAAACATATCAAACACCTCCCCTCTGGTAAGTTTCTCAATTAAATTTAATTTTTACTGTTAAATATTTTTCTAAAACCCCAAACTACCCTTGGCTAAAAATATTTTTGTATTTTAAACCCTAAATTACCGTAATCACCCTAACAATTAAACTACTAAATTATCCTCAATTAAAATAATTATTAAAAACCAAAACACCATAGTTAAAACCTAAATTATCTTTAATTATTAAAAGCCTAACATACCTTTTTTTTTTAAAGAAATTTATCAAACAATTTAAAAAAAAAACGTACTACAATCAATTAAAATAAAAAATGCAATAAAAAAAGACAGGGTATGTTAATAAAATTAAACCAGTACTATGGGTTTTTTTTTTAAAATTGTTTGATAATTAAAAAAAAAAGTATATTGAACTTTTAATAATTAAAGATAATTTGGATTGTAACTTGGTTTTTAAAAATTATTTTAATTGAATGTAATTTAGTATTTTAACGCTAGGGTGATTACGGTAATTTAAAGTTTAAAATAAAAAAATATATTTTTAGCCAAGGGTAGTTTGGGGTTTTAGAAAAATATTTAACGGTAAAAATTAAATTTAATTGAAAAAGTTAACAGAGGGGAGGTGTTTGATATATTTACTAGGTAAGAGGGGAGGTAAGTGATATTATCCAATTAAGAGGGGGTGTAAGTGCTATTTGTCCAGATAAGAGGGGAGGTAAGTGATATTTACCCTTCTTTTTATTAAAATAGCATACTTAAATACTAAATAGATTTTAATGATTATATTGCAAAAAATCATTTTTAAGTTATTTAGAATGTTTTATTTTTATTTACATGAAATACTTATTAAAATACAACAAAGAATAATTAATTTTTTTTTCTTCTAATTTTCTTATTCTGAGACAACCACATGAATCTTTTAATTAACCCTTTTGTTACTTTATTAGTTTCAGTTATATACTTTCTTCTTCTTTCATTATTATTATTTAAATAAAAGTTATAGGTTTGCTAGTAGAATACAATTTACTAGCATTCATGTGTCTGTCTTTATATTTCTTCTTTTAAAGGTAAGAAAATTATTTTAAATGGAAAATAAGAAAGAGAGACAAACGGGTGCTAGCAAGCCTCTCCGTTTACCTATTATTATTATTATATTTTTAATTTAAAACATTATGTTCACCTAAGCACCATTTGTTGCAGAGTAGGGAGAGAGAGAGAGGTGGAAAAAAATAAATATGTGAAACTCATATATAGTGGGTGCTGGGTGGGGAACCTGAAAGGAAATGAAATGATTTTATAAAAATATTTTAAATGTGGGTTTTACTTATTATTTTTTACACTTTTTTATGGAACTATTTTGAAAAATGATGTAGTGGGAAAGTTAGGATGTCATGTCAATGACGACTTGTCTACCCTCAATGAACCAAACAAAAGAATGTGACCTACAACTACAAATTATGTAGGGCTCACAAGTAAAAAAATAAGAAAACCCATCACCTTCACCATGTGAACCCCGTAAAATTGTTGGTCAATAGCCGTCAGGGAGACAATCCGGACTCCTTCAAATTTAGCAAACAAACGGCATGCCTTAGTGAATTGATAGAATTTTTTTTCTTTTTTGATCAGGCTAGTTTATGCACAGTTTGACTATATTTTCAAGGGAGCTTTATATAATTAATATAGGTGTGACCTTTAGAATATTAACTTACCCGATGGCAAATCAGCGAAATCTTGTCGAGATTTGCCTAAGTTGAAAAGGTTCCTTGCAAATCTGCTATTTTGCTACTCATGGAACGTTTTCCCTATATTTCTGCAATTGCTTTTGTTCTTCCGTGCTTCCAAGACTCTCCAAGCACCATCACTACTCGGAAGTTTCTTTCATTCTTTGTATCCCTTTTGGAATTTGAATTTATTCGTTTTCGTTCTCGTTTTCATTCTTATTTGTTATCGCCTCACACGACGAATTCCCATTAAAAATCTCCGATTATCGTCTCTTGTGTCTTACTTTCTTTGCTTCTTCATATTCTCACCCTTGAGATTTGTTTCAGAAGATAAATCCTTCCTCTTCGTTCACTTTTTGTGGCTAAATATTAATTGAAACTCGTTGGTTTATTGTGCCCTAGTTGGTTCTCCAACTGCAACAGTGTTAAATAGTACTGCTGCTACTACTTCTCTTTTGTTTCTTTCTCTATTTTCTTCTTCTTCTTCTTCTCTTTCAACGATCCGACGATTTTCGTTTGATTTGCCAGAAAAAATTTATCGGCATTAAATTTTTTTGTTTTCGCCCCTTGGTTTCAGTTCGCCAGGGGCGAAATCACCGAAATCTGGCGATATGTTCTTCAGTGATTGGAACATCGGTATTAAGTCGGCACAAGACCGATCCGATACGAAAACGATGATGGCAGCTTCTGACGTATCCCATCTTTGAAATGGAACAAAAATTGAATGGATGTCGATGAGACGTGAGAAAAATATAAGAGAAAACCAAAACCCGTCCAGGTTCATTCTCCCGACATCAACATGTTAAATCCATCGAAGCCATATAAATAGAATCTCAACGCCTCTTATCTGACACACGGATCTGAAGAAGACTCGACTCGTCTCCGTCTCTGTGAGTGAGACAGACAGAAACTGCCATTGTGAGGAGGATTCCCAAAATACCCTTTTCTTACCCAGCAGCAACGGTTCTCCTCTCGTGGAACGTCTAATATGTTATTTTGAAAGGCCGCTCGGAGTGGAAAACCAGGAGAGGCCAACGAACGAATAATAAAAAAAAAAACGGGGGGAAAAGCTTCAGTTTTTAGCGCTAATGGCGTCCATGGCGGTTCTCTTTGTCAAAATACCGGACCCATCTCATTCATTCTCCCAATTACGGAGAACACCACAGTTGAATTTCAATCTCAACTCTTCGCTCTCTCTTCATTTCCCCAAGGAGAAGAAGAATCATCGTGAACTTCGGGTTTCTTGTGGTTTGATCGAACCAGATGGAGGGAAACTCACCGAGCTCTTCGTTGAGGAGTCCCTTAAAAAAGATAAAAAGAAGGAAGCGACGTCGATCCCCAGAATCATGCTTTCCAGGATCGATCTTGAGTGGGTTCATGTCCTGAGTGAAGGATGGGCTAGTCCCCTCCATGGATTCATGAGAGAATCCGAGTTCCTCCAAACACTTCATTTCAATTGTCTTCGCCTTGAAGATGGTTCCCTGGTCAACATGTCGTTGCCCATCGTTCTCGCCATTGACGATTCACAGAAGCAGCGGATCGGTGACTCCACCAAGGTGGCTCTCTTTGACTCTGCCGATAACCCCGTTGCTATTCTAAGCAAGTAAGGTTTCCTTTTTTACCCTCTTATATTTAGCATTTGCTTTCTCAGTTTTATAATTATGTGCAGAACTTCTTCCTCAGGTTTTTCAGAGTGTAAGTACATTTCGAGAATTTGATATCTATTTTCTTTTGAACCATGATATAGAATTGAAGTCGCGGACTTATGCTTTCTGTTTTTGGTTGTCTTATTTGATTTAAAATTTGATTGACTCTTCATATGTTGAGTTGTTAGTTTTGGTAGATTAAATGCTCTTATCAACTGAGATTTGTATGGACCTCACAATTCCAGTAGCAGCTAAGTTAGTTCTGCAAAGGCTGAAGCACTATTAAATTTATGGTTCGTTGCTATCGGAGAATTGCTTGATGACGTGGACATCTGAAAAGGTGGAAGAGCACAGAAAAGGGTTGGGACGACTTGGAGGCTCACAATGCCTTAGGCAGTGTGGCAATAGTTATATTGTAGAGGGGAAACAGAGAGAGCTATAAGCTGGTTTTTTTTGGTAAACGAGAGCTGAACAAATCCATACCTTGGTCCCCCTGCCTATTTATCAAATGCAAATTGAATGAATCCGTATCTTGGTCCCCCTTCCAAATTATAGAATCCGTACATGAGATGGATGACATTTGTTGAGTCCTCAATCGTTGGAGTCTTTACTTCCTGTAAAGGTTTATTTCTACCTTGGGGTCAAGGCCGTCTTATATTTAAATTATATGTAAAAGTTACTCCCTTGAGGACGTAGTCAAGGTATGCGTAAGCTTGACGGACGAACCTCAATTCAAATAAAAAAGGGTTTATTTCTAATAAGTTTGTGATGGGGTGGAAGTGTTTGATCCCATCCTTATTGGATTAGGCTTTATCTTCTGAGCTTGGGACTATGATTTGGTCCAAATACACTTCTAGTAGTGGGGATTTTGCTGCTCCCTTTTGGGGATTGACCTGGTCTCCCTTCTAGAGGTGGTTACCAGTCACAGTGTAGCTCTAAACTCTGATGTTGTGATTTTTTGATAGTCGGTGCTCCTGCCTAAGATGTTATCCATCAGGTGACGGAAGGATGGCAAGTGCATACGTATTATTTGTTGAAATATTTCTTTGGTGTATTATTATATTTGATGTAAAAGTCATGATAGGAAATCTTTCAAGGACCTAAACGCCAAGTTTGTCTCCACACCCCCCCCCCCCCCCCCCCCACCCCAACAACATACACACACACACAAGAAAAATAAATAATCTGACAATGGGTAAGAGATGGTAGTCATGGGGTAAGCTAATTTTTAGTGATGATTGGTATAGTTTTGTAAATTATGCAAGCAATCTGACTGTTGTCATTGGTTTGAGTAGAACTAATTTGGAGCGTAAGGAACACTGTACCAGATGGCAGTTGGTTGGGATAAGGCATTGTTGGGTTTAGTTGTTTCACTTCTGTCATGAACTACAACTGCGTCTTTGATAGAAGTCATCAAATTTCCAAGTCACCAACTTGTTGCTTGCTGAACTTCTGGTCCACTTTGTTTACTGTTTCAGCATCGAGATCTACAAGCACCCTAAAGAAGAACGTATAGCCAGAACATGGGGAACCATTGCTCCTGGATTGCCATATGTTGAGGAAGCAATAACCAATGCTGGGAACTGGCTCATTGGAGGTGACTTGGAGGTTATAGAACCAATCAAGTATAATGATGGTCTTGATCGGTTTCGACTTTCCCCTGCAGAGCTCCGCAAGGAATTTATAAGGCGCAATGCTGATGCAGTGTTTGCTTTCCAGCTGAGGAATCCTGTACACAATGGCCATGCATTACTCATGACTGACACTCGTCGCCGGCTTTTAGAGAAGGGATACAAGAACCCTGTTCTGTTGCTTCACCCATTGGGGGGTTTTACCAAGCCAGATGATGTGCCACTAAGTTGGAGAATGAAGCAACATGAGAAGGTTTAATATACTATCCTTTTTTCCCCCTCCTTTATGATGGGATTTGTATACCTCCACATCAATTGCTGGCCTTCAAAAACATGTTGATCCATCCACCTAGAGCTTTGGGTTGGAATCCATGACATGTCATGGTTCCTTAATTCCTTCTCTTGTGCATCTTTCTATGTTCATGGTTTCCTGTGGAGTTGCCTACACACAAGGCTTGTTATTGGGAGTCAATTGAGTTAGAGGGTTTCAGGGAATCACTATCACTTCTGGTTGACTGGGATTTTCTTTTTAGGTGCTGGAAGATGGCATCTTGGATCCAGAGACAACAGTGGTTGCAATCTTCCCATCTCCCATGCATTATGCAGGTCCA
The DNA here is from genome assembly GCF_041222555.1 of Hakea prostrata. Lineage (NCBI taxonomy): Eukaryota > Viridiplantae > Streptophyta > Magnoliopsida > Proteales > Proteaceae > Hakea > Hakea prostrata. The sequence continues at coordinate 25,558,032 of NC_142600.1, read as the reverse complement.
ACTGAGGTGCAGTGGCATGCAAAGGCCCGTATAAATGCAGGTGCTGACTACTACATTGTGGGCAGGGATCCAGCTGGTATGGGCCACCCTGTTGAGAAGAGGGACCTTTATGATGCTGATCATGGGAAGAAGGTTCTGAGTATGGCTCCTGGACTTAAGCGGCTAAACATCCTTCCATTTAGGGTACACAATGTCAAACATAAAAATTCCTGATGTCCTGTGTTTTCATTAGCTTCTGTACTTGGACTAAGGGTATCTTTTTTTGCATAACATTTTGTCTTCTCATTTGAAACTACAGGTTGCTGCCTATGACAAGACTCAGGGAAAAATGGCATTCTTTGATCCATCAAGGGCAGAAGATTTCCTTTTCATTTCAGGCACTAAGGTAATTTACTCTCTTCTAAAATCTGGCTTGAGTTCAGAGAATCTTTTACCAGGAAGCATGGGATAACACAATGTAACATTGATCAGTTATGACATAAAAGAGTAGCTATTTCTATTTGGCAATAGAATTTGATGGACCTTGAGCTGGCCCAGAGGTTGCTTCATTGTTCTCAACAGCCTTGGTGATGACCTGGGCTGGTCAGGGGAGGAGGATGGGGGGAAGAAAAAGATCGGTGTTTTTCTTTTTCTCTCTCTCTCTTTTTTTTATTGGGTTGGGGGGATATTTCCTCACCACCCATACTTTGGGATTGTCCAGTCTCAACTTCGATGCAGTTTCACCTAGTGTAGAATGGGGACCATGGTAAAACACCTTGCTAAACAATTCCTCATTGTCATTTTGCAGATGCGAACACTAGCCAAGAATGGAGAGAACCCACCTGATGGCTTCATGTGTCCTGGGGGGTGGAAGGTCTTGGTTGATTACTATGACAGCTTGGTTTCATCAGAGACTGGAAAACTCTGTTCAGCTGTTCCAGCATAGGACCAGTTTGCCGTGTCAAATTGCATCTGAACAGTATGGGATAAACTTTGGAACTTATTTTCTCCTGTGTGATATTTGTTCAAAGTTACAACCGTTCCAACCTCTGTACAGCTTTCAAATAAAGCGTCAAGGCCCTTTACAGTGCTTGCCTTGATTTGTAGAAATTGTGGTCTGATTGCTTGATGAACTTAAGTTAGTGTCACTGTAACATATAAGTCTGTGTTGCTTTTAATGTACATTGGCTTTGGATTGCTTAAGAATTTTGTGGCTTTTAGGCATGTTGCCAACTGTGTTTGAGGTGTTTGTAACTGGATGTGTCATGTGTGCGAGCCACTCAGATACTTAACAAACAACACAAATGGTCTCTCCATGCCATTTTCTTCCATTGCTCAGGCCCCAGTAGATATGTTAGACCTTGCAGATGTTCTACTTTTGACATTAAAAGTCTGCATAGGACAATACCAACCCATTCTTCTTGCTTGTTGATGATTGATCCCTATAGGAACTGACTGGGACGAAGTTTCTGAATAAGCTGATCCCCCCTCTTTAAATGTCTTAACCTTTTTGGCACAAGGGATAAGGATGGGACAGTCCCAACATACACAGGGTGGGACCACTTTCTGGAGCATGTTTGGGTGAGCCTCAGTGTGTCGGTGGGGGTTTACTACAAACTTGACTTGCAGGTTTCAGCTAGCTTTGACAAATTTCCTTTGAAATTATAAACTGGAACCCCTGAACTTGTAAGATGCTAGAAGAAAAACTATTCCATCCTTACTGAGAATCATCATATATTCTAGTAGTTAAAAGGAATTCAATTATTCAATTGCAGTGGTAAATTAACCATGAATTGAAGAATGAAAAACCACACACAGCATTGTTCAACCAAGTTAATGGTGTCATTAAAATTTTTCAGTAACAGACATGTTATTTTACATTATATTCAAAGAATGCAATGGAAGAATGCTGTTAGAATATAGTAATGAAGAATTAGAATACCTAAATATAGCAGAACAAAAAAATCATTAAATCTAGCTGTTCTTATAGCTATCCCTGTTGAGAAAGCTTAGAAATGGCTTTTCTGGGACTGGTATGCACTTCACAATCCAACCAATGGGCCAAGATATGGCTGCAAGACCAATGCACACACACCATTCCCACCAATTTAACCTCTCCGTGCCTGCAAACTTCTTCAGAAATTCAACCATCACCACCTGAAGAAGAATGGTTATCCCCACTATGCCTAGAAATAACTTGTTCGTTTGTATTCCCTTGAAGACATTCTTCTTCTCTAGCTTCCTTGCATTGAACTCATTGAAGACTTGGCATAGCACAAATGTGTTGAAGATCAGGGTGTCGTTAACCTTCATATCCACCGAGAAGATAGACTCACCTCTAAACTGTAGGGTCAAGAGGATACAAACCTGATACAGAGCTTGAGCCATGAGATTCCTCCACATGACATTGGTTATAAGTGGCTCTGTACGACCCACTGGTGGCTTCTCCATTAGCTCCTCTGTTGGTCGCTCAGTGGCAAGAGCCAAAGCTCCCAATGTGTCCATGATCAGGTTCACCCACAGCAATTGAACTGCTGTTAGAGGAATTTCGCCAGCAGAAATTGCTGCAACAAAGTTGATCACAAGAGCTGCAACATTCACAGTGAGCTGGAATTGAATAAATTTTTGGATGTTGTTATAAACACATCTCCCCCACCTTAAAACTGTGGCCACTGAAGCAAAGTTGTCATCCAAGATGACAATATCCGAACTCTCCTTGGCCACTTCGGTCCCCTGTATCCCCATAGAGAGTCCGATGTCAGCCTCTTTTAACGCTGGGGCGTCATTTGTTCCATCACCGGTAACTGCAACCACATGGCCTTTCTGCTTCAAGCATTGTACCATCAAGAGCTTGTCTAATGGCGACGACCTTGCCATCACACAGATTCTATCAACCTTTTCCAACCTTTCTTCCTGTGTGAAGTTTCGAAATTCCACGCCCTCCACAACCTCTCCACTATCAGAGGTCTGACATGAATCAAGTATCCCACATTCAATGGCTATTGCCCTTGCTGTGAAAATGTTGTCTCCAGTGATCATTTTAAGATGCACACCAGCATCTTTGCAAGCTTCCACAGCCTTTCTTACCCCTGTTCGACATGGGTCTTTTAGACCCACTAACCCCAAGAAAGTTAAACCCTCTTCAGTTGGTTTTTCATGGATCTTCCCATCTTCTCTGTACTCCAATTCTTCTTCAATTATCTCTTTGTGAGCAAAACCAATGCATCGGAGGCTGCTAGCTGCCATATCTTCAATTATCTGTTTGAAATTCTTCCTTTCATCTTCACCCATGGATTTCAAGCTTCCTTCTCTGTCATAGTAGCTGGAACACATTGCTAGTATCATCTCAGCTGCTCCCTTCCAATGTATATGGATCATTTTCTCACCATTCTTCTTCGTCAAAAGGCCGCTTCGTTTCTTTTCTGAATTGAAGGCTTCTACCTGGAGAATGGTACAAGTCTTCTTCAGTGCCTCGACATCCATCTTCAGTTCTAAAACAACCCAAGATAGGATGGCTTTCTCAGTTGGGCTACCAGAGAACTCAGGTTGGGCTTGTGAATGGGATTTATAAACAGCTCCAGTGGTGTTCAGACCAGCTCCTTGATGGAGTAAGTCAAGAATAAAGGTAGAAATTGGAGGGGAAGCGTTATCTGTTATGGCATCTTGGCCAAGCCAAAACTGGGTGACTTTCATTTCGTTCATGGTGAGGGTGCCTGTTTTGTCAGTACATATGGTGGTGGCGGAGCCCATTGTCTCGCATGCCATGAGCTTTCTTACCATTGCTTGATCTGCCATCATTCTTTTCATGGAATAAGCTAGTGTGAGCGTAACAGCCAAGGGCAATCCTTCTGGTATTGCCACCACGACGATGGTGACAGCATCAGCAACAATACGAACAACAGCATTCAATATGTCATCTACCTTTGTCTTGCTGCCATTGTACTCTTGATTCCCATAATCATCCACCGTGTTCCCTGTAAAGTAACGTACCAACAACACCACAAGCACAAGGAAAGCCACTGCTAAGCCAACCTTACCTATTGCCATGGTTAATCTGTCAAGCCTTTCTTGTAATGGTGTCTGTTCATTGGTGTCACGGTTTATAGAGCTCATCATCTCACCCCATGCCGTGTTCATGCCGACCGAGGTAATCAGCATGCGTCCGTAGCCATCAGCCACCTTGGCACCAGATATGAGGAATGGGTTTCTTCTGCCATTAACTTCCACATGATCACTCTCCCCTGTCATGCTAGACTCATCAATCTGTAATGAATGACCATCTATGAAAAGGCCATCTGCTGGAATCTGATCGCCAATTTTGAGACACACAATATCTCCTACAACAACGTCGAAGATGGAAATCTGGCACCGCCGTCCACTCCTGATCACATCGATTTGTATGTTGTCACTTATGCTTGAGAGTTTCTCAAATTGTCTCGATTGCCTGTAGTTACTGAAGGCAGAGAGAGTAATAACAATAAAGACAGCAATAAAGATGCTACCACCATCGTACCATCCTTCTTGCCATCCATTTTCTTTGATGCCAAACCCAAGGGAAAAAATAGCACAGCCCAAGAGAATGAGAATTGTAGCGTCCTTGAAAGCTTCCAACACAAAATGGAAGAGGCTCTTCAGGGGTGGCTTTGGGTATGTATTTGATCCAAATTGATTGCGACGAGATGCAACATCTTCAGCATCACCAAAAATGCCATTCTGAACATCAGTTCTCAGAGAAGCCGCAACTGCCTCAACTCCTCCAAGTTGATTCAGACGATCTGGGTTCTTGTCCTTTATGATTTCGATAAGTGACTCGTTATCAGCAGCACTGGAGCAGTGTGAGTTCAAAGCCTCACCACTGGGAATGGGTTCAATTTCAAGAATGGTGTAAGATGGGGAGCGAGGGAAGGCAGCAAAGAGCTTATTTTTCTTGGTTAAAGCATCTTTAGCAAGAGAGACCAAGATGCGGGAAGAACAGATAGCTAAGAAAGCACGTCGCCATCTCTTCTGGGGTATGCTGATTAGCTGAAGAGTTGTGCACAAGTCAAGTAAGCAGTGCTGCTGCTTCATGGTGTCAAAGACCATGGAAGATGAATCAACAAAATATGCCCAATCTATTTATCAGAATCAGAAGAAAAAAAATATAAGATCAGGGGACAGTCTGTCGATTCTGGAATGATATTGGGAATTAGGGGTGTGGCCGCCTTTATATAAATTAACCATATGAATCTGATCGAAGTCAGTCATTACGTGAAGTTTCTGGGTTGGTTCTTGAAGCCGTGTCCGTGTTTCATGCCTTGATTTCTCTGAAGATGTGCCGCCTGACCCATGAATCTGAAACTTAAACCGAAGGGTTCAATTAATATATTAACTGCCTTTTTAGTTCGAGACTTGCTGGAGAAGGAAAAAAGAGAAATGGTGAATAGTAGTGAAAAGTACTGCAACTAACCCAGTCACCAAGCAATGAGAAAACTACGGATAATTGTTGACGGTGAGGTGAGTAACCAACCAAACCAGAAGAGCGGAAGAGTTGTCGACGGGTTAGAGGGCCCCGTGGATCATGAACTGTTAAGAGGTTGTTGTTGCCGACTATGTTGGGCAGTTTGATTGATGATAGCGGCAAAGATGCTACGTCGGCTTCAGATAGATATAAGCATGGAGTTAGAAGAATTCGAATGGTTTTCTAAGTCTTTGGCATTCTGTTTTATTGATGATAGATGAGATTGAGAATTCATCAGGTGTGAAATTGAATAGATGCTTTTTTACCGAAAAAAAAGTTTGACTTTTGGGCAATTTATGATGTGTTTGCTACAAGCCCACAAGTAGGGCCGCAATAAGGTCTTGTAGGGCCGCAATAAGGTCTTGTAGGGCTGCAATAGGGCCGGGATTATTCTTTCAAACTCTTATAATCTAAGCTCATTTCCATTGAGACCCTAATTCAAAGCCAAGGATTATTCTTTCTAACTCTAAGTTCTATCGAGCAAAGCCAAGCCCATTCTTGCCTTGATTGGCTCTATCCTTGTCCATATTCCTAATTCATTGAGATCAAGCAGCAGAGACAAAATTAGGGTCAGGGTCAGGGCAAAAAATAAAGGGAAAAGTCAGGACATGCCTGGGTGGGCCAAAAAGTAATCTCAGGCCCGCTTTTGGCCCTAACTCGCCTTTAGGGCCAAAATCTTGAGTCCAAGCCCTATTTAGGCTTAAGGCAGGTTAGGACCATCAGGGTCAAACTTGCACCCCTACCTACAATCCAATCTCATACACGTGGATTTTATTTGCTGCAGCAGTTGCACTCTCCAGTGAATCGAATCAAATCGTGTTTGACACATCATCAAACACATTGAATAAAATGTCAAAAAAAATTTTCTGGGTCATCAAGGGCCATAAACTAATTTGCCCTTTAGTGCATATATTATGTGTTGGTTCCAACTAAACTAACACAATTAATCGTCGTTAAATGTTTCAAATTTCAAACTTGGAGAGACTAAGGGCTTGTTTGGTTACATGAGTATGGAGATTTCAAATATCTAGAGATTTCAAATCTATAGATATCAAATCTATGGAGTCATAATTTATAAAATTAAATGTTTGGTTGTGGAATGAAATCTGTGGATTCATCCTAAAAAACCTATTTAATTGACGTGATTTGGTGGGTGAGTCTGCAAATGTATAGCATTTTTTAATTGCATCCACAAGATTTCGATTCACGTCCTTGCTGTAGCGGACGAATCTCTTGATCGAATTACCACTTGGACCAACCCCTTTATGGTCAAGTACTCTTATGAGTTATTTAATACGATGTATTGTGACTAAATATGTTTTAACTATTCGCAATATATATACTATATAAAATACATATTAATTAGCATTTAGTGTGAAAAAATAATTAATTAATATATCAACGGAAAAAAAAATATTGTGAATAGTTCAAGGGCATTTTAATTATAATACATTATATTAAATAACTTGAAGAATATTTTGGTCCCTCCATGCTTGAAATTTGAATAAACTTAACGGCGGTTAATTTTGTTAGTCTAGTTGGACCACACGTAATATATTGCATTAAGAGGACTCAACATTAGTTTATGGTCCACGTAAAAATCTCAAATTATTATAATATGTAAATATGACTAACTTTATAAAGTGAGTCATGGCATATATCCAAATCTGAATCCCATTGTTTCAAAACTTCACCTCCATGTTATCTTTGTCTTCTATCAAGCCAAATCGTATCAAAATCTCCAAGAGAACACAAAATAAAATCCAAATTTCCCTCTTTTCTTTTTCTTTTTTGGCTTTTTGTTGTTTGTGAAAGAATCAAACCTGAAACCTCATTTCTTTGAGTCAGAATCATCTCTCCCGATGGGAGCATAGAATACTCCCTGACGGCTATTGACCACAAATTAGGGCCCCCACAGGATTAGGGTGATGGAAACTCAAGTTGTTTTTAAGATTTTGTTCTTTTTTCTAACTAGCGAGTGGGAACAGATTGTTAACCAAGGGTCATATGAAGTATCTGCATTTACATGATGAGGATCATTTTGATTTTTGCCTGATTGAAATTGAAGATAATATACACATATTTAGAGTCTGTAGTTTCGCCAAGGATATTTGGCTTCAGCTTGTGCCCATCTAAACATGGAATATTTCTTTGGTTGCTGTAAGAAAGAAGGGTATAAATTCAAGAATGGGTATATTCTTAACACTAGTGGAGATGCATCCAAATAGGCATTGGATTGGTCAGAGAAATTTGCTTGTGTTGTTCATTTCCTATGGTTTTGGAGGAATAGAGGTTGTCTTGATCCTAATTTTGTTAGGCCATGGAATGGATGGGTGGTTATTGAAGAATTCATTAACGCTGTGAAGGAGGCGTGGTTGTCATACCAAGCTCCGTTGAGAATTCAATCTTCAAATGCTAAAAAGGAAAGTTGGTGTAGACCATGGGAGGGATGGTTCAAATGTAATACGGATGCGTCCTTCCACAATAAGAACAAAATTTCCCAACTAGGAGGGATAATAAAAGATCATGATGGCAATTTCAGAGAAGGCTTCTCCAAAACGGATATTTGTAGTGATGTGTTAGAGGCGGAACTGTTGGCGATAAAGGAAGGGCTTCACATGACGCTTAATCTAGGGGCGTGGCCAATCCAAGTGGAGTCAGATTCATGTGGAATCAGATTCATTGCAAGCTATGTCTCTTTTAGAGCCTATGATGGGAATTTTCAAGGAAAATATGGTGACAAAATTTTGGTTATCTGAAAAAGTTACCACTTGCATAGACATATTTGCTTTACCCATGTGGGTAGGGAAAGAAATAAAGTTGTTGATTGGTGTTCGAGAATGATCCTACCTTTGGATAGTAACTCGTTGATCATTTAAGATCCTCCTTCAGACCTAAAGGAGCTCCTTAAGGCAGATCTACGAGCAAAGCTAGTATAGTCTCTTTTGTTTGTTTGTTTCTTTGGGTTCTTTTTTGACCCCATTCTCTCTACCAACAAAAGAAAAAAGAAAGAATTCATTAGGGGTGGGGAAGGAGTATACAAGCTAGCCCCTTCTTTTTCTGTTTTTCTTTCCCTTCTTTCTTTTATTCTATTTTCTTCTTCTTTTCTTTTCTTCTTCTTCTTCTTCTTCTTCTTTTTTTTTTGGCGTAAAAGAAAACATGAGTGGTCGACAAGTGGCTTGAAACCTTACACTAGAGCTAAAAAAAACACAATGCTAGTAGGCTAAGGCTCTTTTTTATATCAATTTTCATTCTCTATTATGCCTATTTAAAAGAAATAAGTATAAGAATTCATTATTTGTCAATAATGAAAAAAGTTTGGTGAATTTTGTTAAAAATAAATTATGGAATGAAAAATAAGTTTGGTATGTCAAAATAAAAAAATTTTAGAAAATGATAGTGAGCAAGTGAAAAAAGAAAAAGAAAAAAGAGAAAAATATATATATATTATAAAAGAATGTGTATTGACTATTTTACCATTATCTTAACTATAAAATTTTAAGTAAATCTTTGCATAAATGTAAAAAATGAAATTCTCACCATAATCCATAATAAACAAAAAGTCTATTATGGATTTTGGAGGCTTTTCTATTATTTTAAATAAAAATAAAACTAATAATAGATGCCAAACAATTTAAAATAATAAAAAATTATCATAATTGAGAATGATAATTGATATCAAAAAGAGCCTTAAGCTAGACTAGTAAAAAAAGGAATCAAGATGCTGGTTTCATAATTGCGGGGTTCTTCATGCATCAATAGCAAACCATGATCATTTTTCTTTTACATGTAAATGTGGTGTGAGTTTCACATGACGGTCCACGGCTCGATGACCCTGGTTTCGATCAAACGCTGATCGACCAAGTAACGTGCTGTCGACATTTTCTTGACGAAAAAGATCCATGGTGGGGACTACATTTTCCGAAGACACATTCTTGAAGGGATCCAAGGCCAAGCCCTAGCGTTTGTCCTCTATTGACACGTTTATCAAGGCATTAAATGCCACATTTATTGATTTAAGAGAGAAAAACATTTATTTCTTTACTAAGAGGTTCCAATCATTATTGATTGAAAAACCCTTCAATGGTTCATTTGTTCCATTTCCACACTTTTTCTTTAAATTTTAAGTTGTCTAAATAAACAAAAGAACTCTCTTGCTTGTGCATCCGTCAACATAAAATATTAGAAAACAACTATTGGATTCAAGTTTTGTTTTTAATTTTTTACTTTAAGGGAAGTTTCCTCGAGATGACTTATGACTGAAAATAAATTCTCATCATCTGCTCAGCAACTGTAATGCAACATAGATATTTTTTATTCGTCATGTGTATCATAATATATTTTTCTTCATTGACAAGCAAGCTTGGCGAAAATTCATTCTAATATAAAAACAGTATTGCATGGTGAAACACAAACATTAAAATGATATTAAAAGAAAATAATCGTACTTTCAAACTCTCTTTTGTGGTTGGAAGCAATAAGAAAAGAGAGGGAACTTTAAAAAGAAAGTGGAGAGTTTGGTAATTAAGACTTGTTGAATATTTATTTTTATCCTTCAAATCAACGAATTCATTTGTAAAATAATTATACCGAAAGTCTTCTACTTTTGTTTTGATTTAATTTTAATATTCCTTTCTTTTATACGAAGCCCTCAGAGGCAAGGACCTCATTTCTCAATAGAAAATCCATAACCGAAAGTCCTGATTCTTTGGAATTAAAAAAATCTGGAGTCTGATCTCCAGGAATACACAGTAGTTCACACGGAATTAGCAACGAAAGCCAGCAGAAATTAACCATGAACCATGGAGAAAAGAGAAAGAGATGCGAGTTGTGTTAAACAAACCTAGTGACCAATTGATTCAAGTTTGTCTTATTAAGTTCTTACTGCACCATATAAAACTTTCTCCCACCAGCCCCTCCTTCTCCAGGCCAGCATCAAGATCCCAAAAACAGCAGATTACTGGAAACTGAAGATGCTTCTGGGATTGATAAATCAAACAATGGTCAAAACATCAAATCAAAATTCTGTATGATTAGGTTGATGTTAGTAAAAATTTCAAATTTAGAAAAACAAACCCAATTGTAGAAAACTCTCTGGAGAATTTAGCATCTGATATAACTGTAGATGGTCCTGAGGGACAAAGAATCAAGATTATATTTTATCTAGTAGTCATACATGTGATATTGCTTTTAACTTTGACTTTAGGGTTTTAGAACCTTTGCGTTCAGGCAGGGCATGTGTCTATTTGTCTGGCCACTGAGTGCGTGTCCATGGTACCAAGCAACCAATCCAAGTACCACAAGCAGGACATCCAACAACCAGATGCACAGATACACGCTTTGTGGAGACATAAAAGATCTGCGTGCGATTTTGAGATAAAAGAAAACAATGACTATTCACCGATTCCGTCAATGAAAAGAACCCAGACATTGATGTTGGAGCTGAATCAAACAACAGATTTTACACCCCCAACCAAAGAAAGTGAAAGCTTAACAACCGACTTGGAAATTTTTTTGGCTACTTGTGTTCCCAATGGTCAACAAACTAAATCAAAGTATCTTATCTGGAGTCAGTTTTTAATTCTGAAAAGAAGAAATTTTGAAAATCAATGAAAGTTTACAAAAAAAAGGGGTCGATTTAGTACCAAGTTAATGTCTATTGTCTAAAAAGTTTGTCTTCCACCTTTGCTTTGCCACCGATTGCCGGAAGGTGGTGGTATACTTTATGGAAATTGATATCATATGTTCTTTTGGAGACTAATAATTCAAGGGAGACGACTTTCAGTCAAGAAGCCATCATGAAATGATCGAATATAAATCCTTTGTGTGTTCTTTGTAATTCTTCTCTTGAGTCAGTCAAGCATTTGTTTTTGTTTTTAGAGTGTGATTGTGATACAGAAAAGAATATTGTTGAACCGGATCCATCCTTGGTTCAACCCTCAACCCCGGTTGGAAATGAACCGACTGATTTAGATTTGAACAAATCAGGTATGAAGATGGTGTGTTCAAGAAGAAACCTAACACGGTCAACAGGCAAGCACGAGTCCGAGATTCTCGGGAAGAATAGCCCGTTAAAGAGACAGTTATCAACCCTCGCATAACTGCCACGTCCTAGCATCAAGATCGTGCAACCAAGGGAGGTTATCCACTACCCCACTAACGGGTCTAATCGTCAAGATTTGACGGTCACCAGAAGAAGGCACATACAAGTTCGACGAACGGGATTAAGAGGTAAACTCTATATAAGTCAAAACCTATGTACAAAGAAGGTGTCTGAATTGTATTTCCAGTTATCGTATTCTTATTTTAGCTCTGCAACTAGTCAGAGCCTTTGTGATCAGTTCATTAACTGACTTAGCCATCGGAGGTGGACTCCCGACCCCCATGGTCGGGCCACATCTGACGATTGTTTTGCAAGTCATTATCAAGTGATCTAAGGGTTGAGCAGATTTTGAATGCATCATTTGGCGCCGTCTGTGGGAAACGCTTCAAAAAGTCATGATTACCAAGTCTGCGGCGGCGGCTTAGCGAGAGGCTGACATTCAATTTCCTGGTGGGAATAATCCAAAAGATATCCCTAAAGGAAGTTGTGCTCGTGAAGTACAGAGAAAATGGAGGACAATGGGGTAAACTGATCTCACGAAAGGAGATAAACTGAACGAGAGAAATTATGACATCTGGCACCGAAAGGTGCAATATCTCCTGGAAAAGCATGACATGTTGGAAACCATAAACCAAACAATGTCCCCACCTGAGGAAGGTACCACTGCACAGCATCGTAGGGACCTTGAGTTATACAATGTCTAGAAAATGAAAGATTGGGATAGTTAGGATTACAATCTTAAGCTCCATGAGGGATGACCTAATGCTTCGGTTTGAGAAGCATAGGATTACACTGTGGTAGGTTTCTTCTTGAACACGCCATCTTCAAACCCGATTTGCTCAAACCTAAATCGGTCGATTTGTTCCCGATCGGGGTTGAGGGTTGAACCAAGAACGAACCCGGTTCAACGATATTTTTTTTCCTTCTATTAACGAAGGAAAACCTTAGAAATATGAAAGAAGAACGTAAGCAGAACGTCAAAACAGGGCAAATTTAGTACCAAATTAATGCCTAAAAGTTTGTCTCCCACCTTTGCTTAACAACTGATTGTGTGAGAAGGTAGTGATCTACTTTTTGGAAATTAAAGTGTGTTCCTACTTCCTAGATCTCGTACGTTCTTTTGGGAGATTAATAACTCAAGGGAGACTTCCAGTCAAGAAGTCCTCGAGAAATGGTCGAATGTAGACCACCCTTGGATTTGCACTTTGTTCACATTCTTGGTTTGCTTCTCGATTGTGATTGAGAGAGAGACCGAGAGCCGTTTTCACATAAAACTCATAAATGCTGTAATACAATTGTGTTAATCGTAATTCGACGGTTATCTAAATATAATCCTATATTTAGTAACCACTCATAAATGAGTTTTCAATTTTGCTGTTGGGCATACTATTTTTAATAAATTTCAATGTTAAAGAAGAAAAAAATGTCGTTAATCCCCCCCTCCTTGACATCTCACTGTCGTAGACAGGCAATTCTGTGTTATATGATATTCCTTTCTCTTGACTTCTTTTTTATAAAACTTTAATTGATGTTGCATCATAATTTTTTTGGCAACTCTCTTTTCGTTTCTTGTCCTGATTTTAATTTGGGGTCTTCCAGGTTTTATTGGCACAGTTTATTTTTTGAGAATTGTATTGCAAGTTATTAATAAATTGTTTAGTCAACCCAAAACTAACATATTAGGGGTGTCAATTTATAGCCCGAACAGTTAAAACCGAACCGCACTGGCCTGTTATAGCCCGAACTGGCCCGAACCGAACCTTAATGGGCCATAATTGGGCTGAGGATTATGGAGCCCTCACCAACCCGAAACCGAACCACAACCCGTTTTGTAATTTTACATTAAATAATATTTGAATCATTATATTACCATTAGGTAGTTGGTATAGACAATTAAAAAAATTAAGCATGAATTCAAAGATCAAATAGTCATTTTACGACTTAATATCTAGATTCTTGATTTCTATAGAATGGGTGGGTTTTTCTTAATGGAAATTGACCAATGGTAACTTTGATTTTCATATAATTTTCGCTTTTGTTGTAGGATGTTCAATTGTTTCTTCTTGTTTTTTTTTCTTACACACCATAAACTGTTAGTCAACCCGAATCTAAACCGTTAACCCAAACAGTTAATTAGCCCGAACCCAAACCACACCAAATCGAAACCGGCATAAAACCATTATTTTACTAATGGGCCATGTTTAGGCTATGTGTTTTTCAGCCCCAAACCGCACCGTTGACACCCCTATTACATATGATAAGTATATTTAATTATTCATTGAAATTATCCTTTTTTCACTGAGAAATTTTGCATTATCGCCCTACTTAAAAATGTGATAGGTGTTCGGTTGGTAACCTAGGTTTCCAAAGGGTCATTTCTACAAACAATGAATAGAGAACTTTCAATTCATTTTCTGGCCTTGGCTTAGGAATGCATTGCAATCTTGCACCTATAAGGTCATCTCAGTTCCAAGCTCTTACTGTTATGAAGTGGAATCCAATCTTTTGATACTGAGCCAGCATCATTCTGGTGATTTGTTAATGGGTTTTTTCTTTTTTCTTTTTCTTTTTTTCTATGCTACAAGCCTACAACTTCTTCATTCACACTTTACCCCAAAAAAAAAAACTACTTCATTCACAAACTATCAGGTCATACCTGACCCTTGGGAACTTGATATGGGTAAAATCCCAATTAAGCTGAAGTGAATAATAGATGTTGTTTAGGCTTGCAAAATGCCCATGAGAAGTTGCTATTAAAGTCTATGAATGGGAACTTCTGTGGGATAAGAGCACTCAATTGCTGTTGGGCAGGTCATTCTGAAAAAACAAAGTAAATAAAAAATTACTGAGAATCTTTAAAATTTAAGATTAAGCTTTTAATCTCAGCCAATCCTTTGGTACAAAAAAATGTACTGTTGTGCACAGCAGAAGATTTTTTTCGCCAAAGAGATCATATCAAAATATGTAATTTTCAAATGAAGATCTCAGTCATCTCAGCGTGTATCTTGGCGATTTGTATTCCCATATTAACCGAAGATCTTAACAATCCATAATTCTCATATTGTGTGTGAGAGTCATATATTGTATTTCTTTGTAGACTGTGATATTTTTATATCAGAGATGATGCTAGTGGAACTCATCTTGTTCTAATTTTCTTATTGGTATTCAACATATCTTCTCTATTTTATAACGGTATTGACAATGTTCATTTTTTTTAAGTTAACAAATGCTTTGACACAGTTTTGAGGGGCGTTATTGTTATTTTGATATCAAAACATAACCTCCTATTTTGAAATTATACGAAAACTCCAAATTTTTGCTTCTTTTTTTGGTTATAGAAATGTTTTTTTTTTTCTTGTATAACCATATATGATTTCAACACCCTAAACATACGAAAACTGAAGAAAAACATTGCCATACACCCCCTAAATAGCTAGAAACAAAGAAACAAAAGAATCTGATTAATATATTTCACAATGATGAAAATCTCAAGAAAGTCAGATGCAAGATTGTCAATTTGCTAAACTAAATAGTAACAATCAGCCTCAATCAGAAGGGAAGAAAGGGACCCTTTGGAGTTCAGCATCTTTGAATTCAAGGTATGTGACTTGATCTCTTGTTGGAGAAAAAAAATAGTATACTATTAAGTTTCATCAGAGATTTATAGTCAGTCTTTGCATCGAAAGTCACGATCAACCACCTTTATCTATCTTTTTATTTCCTGTTCTCTTTCATATTCTCGCTTTCTTTGATCATATCGAATGAGATTTATACAGGCTTTATTTTAATCTGTCACCAAAAAAGAGTATAATCATCAAAATACAAAAACACAGGAGATGATAGTCTTTTTCTTTCCCCCCTTTTGGCTTTGTTTAATAAGATAAGAACAAAGGTGTTTCTGGGTTTCAGATCAAATATTCAAAATAACAATCCACAACGCGGAGATGCATTCCTCAGAAGTTGACAATGAAGACTTCAAATTTCCAGTTTCCACCTTCCATCCACAACGCGGTTTCTACTTTCTACAGATCATAGTTCCTTTCCTACCCTTTCCTTGCTTGCTACACTATTAAAGGCTTAAGATTCATATTTATGTTAACTATAAAATGAGTCTGGGATCTCTGGGACTGTGGGGAAGGCAAGAACAAAGCTGTCTTGCAGAAATGGCTCACTGTTTGATGAAAGATCCACTGACACTGTCCATAAAATTTAGAATATACCTGAACTATACAAATCTGTATCAGATGCCAGATACATTAATCACAGAAAAATAAATTAAGGAAAGAAAGTAAACCCCTTGAATCTGAAGAAGGAAAGAATATTTTATATGAAATTACAGAGCAAGACAGCTAGTTGCTGTTACTTAAAACATTTCATGGAAGAAGAAAGGCTGAAGACAGAAGAAGTAAAGAAATGGGTACTTTAATTTTGATAAACTTGCAGGTTACAGCAACATTACACGAAGAGGTTTTGAGTTTTCTAATTTTTCTTCTTCCTAGGAAATAAGAACAAAGAGGAAAACAAACAGAAAGAATAAATTTGAATACACTGAATGATAATTTATTATTTATCTAAAACTTCAAGGTTATTGTGTTAGACGGCCATCATCATCCTCACGAATTCTTCATAATTCACTTGACCATCACCATCCAAATCAGCTTCTTTGATCATCTGTTCTACTTCTTCATCTGTCAGTTTCTCCCCAAGGTTGATCATGACATGCCTCAGCTGTAGAAGAAGATAGGAAGAACTATTAATTAGTCTATCAAAAAAATGGAATCTTTCAAGCCCACTAAGGTTAAAAAATAATAATAATAAACTGTAAGATCACAGCTTTTAGGCTTGTAGCTCTAATAGAATAATGATATACATGAGAAACTGGCTACTTGGTGTTCTGCTTCACATAGAAAATTACATAAACAGGTGTGTGGGTGCAGCATTCTGCAATTTTTGGTCCCCTCTCCCTCTCTTTTTTCAACCTTAATTCCTTTTGGGTAGTGAGTAGCTCACCTCATGAGCTGATATGTAGCCGTTCTGATCCTTGTCAAAGACTTTAAAGGCTTCTTTAAGTTCTTCCTCTGCATCAGTTTCCTGTAGAAATCACCAGAACACAAATCAGAAATTGAAGAACTTCCTCTGAATCTATTTCTTTAAGTTGTTCATACCTTCATTTTTCTGGCCATGAGACTCAAAAACTCCCCAAATTCTATGGTTCCGTTCCCATCAGCATCCACTTCACTTATCATATCCTGAAGCTCTTCATCTGTTGGGTTTTGATCCAATGACTTGATCACTGTCGCCAATTCTTCTATAGTGATGCAACCTGAGAACAGAACCCATAACTTTCAAGCCATTGCTAATTTAACACAAGAAAACCAAAAACGAAATTCTCAAAATAGAAGCAACGGCAAAACCCCCCATCAATCTTATATTATTTTACTACACTGACCATCAAGCTGCAAACCCCATTAGAACAGACAAAATCAAACACAACATAACTTACGGTCGAAGTTCTTAGGAATAAATTCAGAAAATGGCTTCAACCCAAGAAACCCACAAGATTAATAACCAAGAACTTCATATTTACACAAACAGGGGAGAAGGAAGAAAAATTATAAATTTCGATAAATCTCCAGAAATTTACTAAACAAGAAGAACAGTAGTAGTACTAAAGAAGAAGAAGACTACTAGTTAACGTTCAGACAACAATGATGAGGAGTAGAACACACACACACCGTCTCCATCTTTATCAAACAGACAAAAAGCTTCCTGAAACTCGGAGATTTGTTCCTCGGTCAGTATATCTGCCATGATGGATTTGGTTTATGAGTTAAAACACAGAAGATGAAACAAGTGATTGGGTGAGTGAGTGAGTGACCAACACAAACTCTTGAAGGTGAAGCTAACAAGGAAGCTCCTTGGAAAGCTGATCAGAGAGGAGTATAGGTTCCAATTCCCAACCTTGGTTTGCTCTTTTATGTGGGAAAATCTCGTTAGAGGAGGAGAGCTTTCCCAAAGAAAAAGTTTTCCGCGTATTTCATATTAAATTCTAATTAACAAATTACCGTAACAGTCAAACACAACACAGTACCAAATAAACGTTCAACTTTGGAATTGTACGGACATTTCGACCGACGTGAAGTCGTGCTTAGTGTTACGCAATTAATGCGCAGCATTGAACTATATATGGTCGAGATTCAAAGTGGCGTTTGAGATTTGATCTCAATCGTATATTTTACTTTTTTTAACTAATAAAACAAAACGAGTAGTCGAAATCAAGTCTCGACCACAACTTTTGATCCTCACCATTCGCAGCTCGGTAATTGCACAGCAGTGAAGCTAAATGCAAAAATAGACTAGTCGATACAAAGAAGACAAAGTTGGCGTAGAGTGGAGTCCAATCTATGAAAATAGAAGAACGTAGGGCCAACATAGGCCTCACTTTTGACCAAAGTGGGGCCCACAAGCAAGGTTTGACAAATGAAATGTATATCGGCTCAAGTGCTTCAACTAGTGGCCAGTCAGCTTAGGGCAAAGAAGTCCACAGACAACATTTTTTAATATAATGTAAATTAACATAAATAGGGAAAAGGAATACTGTGAAATATAACCATTCATGAAATCTATCTAGTTAAGAAAAACGATTTTAGGAATAGTATTTCTACAAACTTATGGGTTGTGTATGGCAATGTTTTTATTTGTTTAAAGAAATAATTTTTCTTGTTTGTATACATTTTCAATGTCTTTTATTATTTCGGTTGTTACAATCATGCATAGTTAAAATAAATAAATAAATAAACTTTTTTGTAACAAAAAAAATAATAGAGAAAAAGTTGAATTTTTAAGATTTCTAAATAAGAGGTTATGTTTTAAGGCTAAAGTGTAGTTGTGAATAGGTTAGTTGAACGGTTTTGAATATTCACCATCAGATTTGTTAAATTTAATCTGAATCATCCGATAACATTCCTATTTTTCCTCCCATTATTTACAGGTTTGTTAAGTTTAACCTAATATCACAAGTTGAATTTTTAAGATTTCTAAATAAAAGGTTATATTTTAAGGCTAAAGTGTAGCTGAAGGTACGTGTTAATAAGTTAGTTGAACGGTTTTGAATCTCTTGTTTGTATCATTCGAGATGGAATTAGAAACAAGAAAGAGTCCAAATTGATGAACACAAATGAAAGAATTTTCAGAACCGATGGAGATGGAGAGGGAACAGTCTCTTTTTTTTTTTTTTTTTTTTTTTTAATTTAACTAGTGATAAAATGTTATTTTAATTAACCCATAAATAATAGGAGAAGAAATAATTATTTTATAGGACGATTCAGATTTAGTCAATAGATCTAACCGTCGAAATTTGGAATCGTTCAATTAACATATTCACACATCCCTTCAGCTACCGTCTTCCCATGTTTTAATATAAAAAAGACAAGAATGTCAAGTCACCCTTTCAAGAAACCTTTTATTCAAAGTAGGCTCAAAAGTGTGAAACCTCCCTTGAATTACCTAAAACCATACTAAATACGCTCAAGGCGAATACGTACTATTAACTCACCAACCGATTTGAAACTCTAGTTGTAAACCTGAAGGCCCAAATAGGCAGAAAGGGATACATACATGTTACAATTGACTTCCTAAATCAGTACCATATCTCCCCTTATTATTATTATGGAGGAAAAGAAAAAAGAAGCAGAGGTTAGTCATTTCTTGGTTTATTTTTAAAAAGTGGATATGGGTAACAGCATCAAAGGGAAGTTATAAAACATGATTAGTGACTTACCTTTTCTTTTCCTAACGGAATACAAAAAATGTATATATAAGAAGCAAGAACCGATGCGATATGATGACCCCTTATGCCCTCCAACCCGGCCCCACACCCCAAATAAAAATTTCACATCTAGGAATTTCTTTATAGGAAAGCATTTTGGGCTATGGTTCTTAAAGATTCCCAAAACAATACCATACGATAAAGCTCGATACGTATCCATATTTGACCCAACATAGACGTTACATCTCGAGACGGTGATCCCATTGAATTACACTAAAATACATTGGGGAGTGAGCGTAGAGGAATAACGGCTACTTCTTTAAAATCACCTAACCGATATGCGACTCGACCTCCCGATACTTTAAACCTTGATTTTAGGCCTCTTAGATAGGTAAGAAAGGGATACACACATGTTCTACAAATACTTCCTTAACATACCACATACCATATCACCCCTTATTATTATTATGGAAGGAAAAGGATAAAATATTTGAAGCATGAGGTATTAGTCTAATTTCTTGATTTATTTTTAAACAAGTGGATATGTGTAAGTCTAGCATTCAAAGGGAAGACCTGGGAAAATGTGTCATGTCATTGTTGAGCTTACCTAGTTATTTTAACGGAATAGAAAATGAATGCTACATCATAAGATTGTCTTTAGAGGCATCACAACTGTAGTGGCATTTACCATGAAAATTCAAGATTCCCTGTAACCCTTGAATAATTGATGTTGATAGCTGATTACAAAGAGACAATTGTTAAATGAGGAAGAAGAGCAAAAGAAGAATTTGATCATAAACTTGGAATAAATCTATCTGGTCAAAGAGCCAAGTTGAATCATAAATAAAAATGAAATGAAATATTATCATAAAATAAGTAATATTTTGAAATTCGTACAAACTCATTACATTTTGACTTTCTTGTCAACAATTTAAAATTTCCAATGAAGAGGACTTCTTATATGATTGAACGTACCAGTATTTGAACTTGGCCTCTAGAAATTTTAGATTTCAACCATTGAAGCAATCAAAGCTACCGGTAAAGAGGACTTCTTATATATACTAATCATGCAACTTATCTTGAAAAAGAATATTATTAGAAGATAAAAAAAAAGAAAGATATATAATAAGGACAGATAATACTAAATCTAGTCTGTATGATTCTTCTATCCAATAGTTCTCTTAATCAGTAGCGGAGCCACGTAGGGACCCAGGCCCCCCATTTTTTAAAATTTAAAAATGACTACATATTTTCCTAATTTTTCTCAGTTGAAATGTGAAATACCATTTTTTGGCTCCCCTCCAAAAATTTAAGATAAAATTTTAAGATATAGATGATGGGTACAAATGTCATTCTTAATCATAATCAAATGGTTATCATTAAACCCCTAGTTTTAAGGAATAAAGGGTTAAATTCTACCAAGCGGGGGTTGATCAAAGTGGTAAGCAGCTTGATTCGCTTAAGCAAGGTCCCGATAACGAATTCTTGTGGATGCAAAAAATTCCCGCTGGGAGACTCACCCACCACAGCCAGGTGTGCGACGAGCGTCGAAACCATCGGTTTATAAAACCGGGATTGGCAAACCAAAAAAAAAAAAAAAAAGGGTTAAATTCTAATTAAAAGCTAATTCACAATCCATGAATTTCTCCCTATATTCTCTCTTATATTTTTATTCCTATTTATTCTCTTATGAATCTCTTCCTCTTTTATTCATACTTCTCTTTTTTTTTTCTCATAAGTCTCACAAAATATTGGAGTGGCTAGCAGACATTGGAATTTTTCGAAATCTTCTCCACAGTTATCATTATTCACTCTCTCTTTCTCAAATTATTCCTCTCTCTATCTTTTGCACTCACGAATTTTCTAGTATTCATTTCATAAAGTATAATTTTATTTTTTTATTTAGTTGTTCTTTCTTTCTCCTAAAATCAGCTTTTTTTTAATCCTTAAATTTTTTCCTAATATTTCATTCATATTAATGGAAATTCAAATCTCGCTTAGAATTTCAGCTTAATTTACCTAAAATTTTATGAGATGTGACCCACAGTGGGTCCCGCATTAGCTCAAGTATATTCCCCCCCAACCCAATGTTCAATCCTGGCTCCGCCCCTGCTCTTAATGAGACTTTACAAGATGACCACGTAGAAAATGGCTTGTGAGATGGTAGCTCCTGCAAGTCTGCAACACATGTTTCATGGTTGGCCGAAATACTGGATTAGCATTCAAGCATGTAAATGTCATTTTCACAATAGACACCATTGCTCGATACACTTGACCCACTGGAGGAGGGAGCCGTTGATCTACAACGTTCTCTGATATCATGATGGTCTTTACAACTGTTGATGATAATGGTTGAGATGAAATGAGCTCACCAGGGTGCCTTCCTATCAATGTTTCTATTATCAACACACCAAAGCTATACACATCAACCTTCTCTATCACTCTCATTATATAAGCACACACTGTATTAAAAAGGGAAAAAGGAAAGTTAGTTGACCTTTGCTTCAGATATTACATAGTTGGTTCCTTGACCATGTAACTAAAACATCAAAACCTAGAATTGTTTGAGCCGTAAACACAACTGTGGTTATTTGAATTCCAGCTTAGGAGGTTTGTGGAACTTATAGGTATTCATTCCTGTGGCAAGTACATTATGTGAGGTTGAGGCCTATCAGACCCGAAGATCAAGAGTCGAGAGAGGAGAGAGAATAGAATAAGTGGCTAACGGTAAAGTCGAGTTGTAAAAAACTACTTGAATAAAGAATGGTAAATTTTGTATTAAACATATTTATCTACTGATGACATCATCATGTAAGTTCAATCTTTAATAATGCTAAGGATGCGTTTGTAATTGATCTTTACAGTAATAGATAATTTGCTCTTGATTTTCTCTTGATATCTATTGTCTTTATATAATTTGCTCTTGATAAAATGTTCCCAATGGTGAAAGTCTTTTAAGACCATCAGTCTCAATTTTTACTCGATCTCCTTCATATTCCTTTACTCGAAAACTAGATTTTTCATATTACAAATCCAATTACCAAATTTATGTTATTTTCTTTTGTAGCTTCTCTTGAAATGAACCTTAAACAGTTAAACTTGGAGATTCAACGCATGGCATCTAAATTTTCTCTTCTATGTGAAAAGACACTATAGTCCTCTTATAGACTCTCAAGCAAGGTCCGAAATGTCCCCTACACAAGGTTATCAGTGGCTGGCAAAACCACGGAAACCCCGAAATATTGACGACATCTAAATGGAGTTCGCTGGCTTTTGCGAGTATGACCATGTGAGTGTGAGAAGCTAAAAGAGAAGACGGAGAGTGAGAGATTCCCGATAATTCTACAAGCCTAACCTTAAACGTAAATTCATAATCTGCAATTCTACAAAATCCAAAATGGTTCAATCTTTTCTTCCCTTCGATGATCCAACAATCTGAAGATCTAAACAGTCGGATCTCGATATTTCCGACGATTCATCCCTGTAAAAGTATCTCCATAGAAACCCTCTTTTGTGATCTTCTTTCTCTCTCCAACACACAAGAGAAGCGATTCGTCAAATTTGGACTTTTAAACATTCGATATTTTAGGATTTTTTGCGATATTTTGAGGTTATCGACAATATATCAACTTTTCTGCAATATATCGCCAATTTTGGATAAATCTCAAATCATTGCCTATTTTCGTGTTGGGACCATCGACATGGATATATCGCCTAGTTTCGACAATATCGCTGACTTTTCATACCTTGCTCTCAAGTTCTTCTAACAAGCTAGTTCCTAATATGAAGGGAAGAAAAAAAGATAAAATATTTGAAGCATGAAGCTTTACTTTAAACAATTCTCTATTAGTTGTGTGTAGGTTGGATATGTGAAAGAGAACGAATATTCAAGAGAAGACTAGTAAGACATGAAAAAAATGTGTAATGTTCTTGTCATGTTTAACCTAGCTATTTTGGCTGGACAAAAAATGAATGCTAAATCATCAATGTCTTAGGAACTATCACAAATGTAGAGGCATTTCACATTCAAGACAAGAAAGTGAGACATGGAAATTCAAGATTCCCAGTAATTTTTTTTTAACTTTTGAATGCCTGATGTTCATGGGTGATGTCACAAGATCACAATTGTCAAATGAGAAAGAAGAGAAAAAGAAGAATTTGATTCATAAACTTAAAGATGAATACATTTTGTTGAAAAAACACCTTATATAAAGAAGTTGCACGACTTATAAATGAAGAGATGAAATAATGATGAAAAATGAAATAGAAAAATACTATTTTGAAATCATATACACAGAATTTTTTTTTTTTTTGGTAAACTGAGATTTAATTAGAAGAAGGGTAAGAAAATGCCGAGACATCTTGATTAAAAGCTTCGAGGAGCCAAGGAGTGAAATTAGGCCATACAGTCGGACTTGCCACGAAGTGGCCTTCCTAACTAGGAAATCGGCTACAGAGTTAGCCCACCTAAATATAAACCGAACCGACCAAGATGGTTCAAGAAAAAGAAAGTACTGAATATCCTCCACCACACGTTTGGCATCTGATTCAATAGGAAGACACGGATCCACGCAATAATGGATAAGAGAGCTCGAGTCACAGAAATTTGTATGCTATGCCCCTAATGAATTTGAAGATTCTCTATATCATTAGCTATTATTTCTACAATGTATAGCTTTCATAATTTCATCTTAACAAAAAGTCATGGTCCTCGTAAGTTGTGCTAGAAATCAATCTTTGACCAAACCCAATAGACATTTTCTATTCCAACCGAAAAAGAATTTAGTCAAGTCCGATTCCTCCATCCAATAATTCTCCTAATGAGACTTTGTGTGATGACTCCGTAAAAAATGGCTTGTGAGACAACAACTTCTGAGATACATGTTTCATGGTTGGCCTAGATTGTGGATTAGCATTCAAGCATGTAAATGCCATTTTGACAATAGAAACCACCGCTTCATATACTTCAGTAATGGGAGGAGGGAGCCGTTGATCCAAAACATCTTCCAATAGCATGGTCTTCACAGCCGTCGATGATGCCAACAATGACAATGAGGATAGTGAATCAGTTGAAAAGAGCTCAGCAGGGTGCCTACCCATTAATGTTTCTATTGTTACCACACCAAAGCTGAACACATCACACTTTTCTGTCACCCTCATTGTATAAGCACACTCTGTATAAAAGACACAATAAAAAAAATTGATTTTTTGAAGAATAAGCAAAAATTCATTAGGGTAGTTCAAATTCAATTTCAACAATAGATACAAAGAAAGGCATTACCTGGTGCAAGATAACCAAAAGTGCCTGCAACAGAAGTCCAGTTACTTGAATCGGGCATTAGAATCCTTGCAATGCCAAAGTCTGACACATGAGCCTCGTATTCTGAATCTAACAAAATATTGCCACTTGATATATCTCTATGAATGATTGGTGGTGAGCAATCATGGTGCATGTAAGATAATGCATTGGCCACACCTTTGATTACATTGATTCTCTTAATCCAATCTAGCTCCATTGCCCTCTCTGCATCTCCTAGGATCTTTGCCAAACTTCCTCTTTCCAAATACTCATAAACCAAAAATGAGTGTCGCGCATGCGAACAAAAACCATACAATTTCACAATGTTGTTGTGCCGTATTTCCGTTAATGCACGAATTTCACTGGTAAACTGTTTGTTGTTGGAAATGTCAATGTCCTCTTGTGATTGATGAAGCTTTTTCACAGCTACCACTTGATCAGCTGATAAAGTTGTTTTATAAACACTTCCATATCCTCCCTTACCAATGCAGTGTTTCTCATCAAAGTTCTCTGTGGCTTCAATGATTTTTTCATACACGATTCTACCATCATAGTTACAGACTGTGAATAGATCTCCTTGGTCAATTCTTTCTGTTTGTCCCACTTCTGGGGGTTTCTTATTCTTCCTCTGGAAAACCCAGATAGTTCCTATAACTATGAATAGTAGAATTGCTATCAGAAGAGGGAGTAAGACATAAATCATGAGCCTATGTTTCTTTTCAGAATTTCTCTTTTCTGTAGTCAAAGAAATGCAAGAGGGCAAACCTTTGGTAGCATTGCCACACAACGCTTTATTGTTTGTAAAAGCTTCTGCTGGAGCATCTTTGAAGGCTTTAATGTTGGGAACTTGACCTTCCAACTTATTGTATGATATGTCAACGGATATCAAACTCAACATCTCTTCCACGGATGAGGGAATGGTACCAGAGAGTATATTGTGTGAGATATTCAAAGTTTCCAGCCTCTGCAATCGCCCAATCTCTGATGGTATTTCTCCCACAAGTTCATTATTGCTAAGATCCATTAGAAGTTGCAATGAAATCAGATTACCTATTCCCTTGGGAATGCTTTCATTGAATCTGTTCTTACCCAGGTGCAGGTAAATCATTTTGAAGCAATTCCCTAGCTGATCTGGAATAGGCCCGGTTAGGTTGTTGGCTGACAGGTCAATATCTTCTAAGTTAGGCAAATTTCCAATTTCCCATGACAACCTACCGGAAAGATGGTTATGGCTCAAATTCAGGCTTGACAAAGCCTTCAATTTCCATAGTTCTTTTGGAATCTCACCAATTAAATGATTGGAAGAAAGGTCAAATTGTTCTAATCGAGATGCTTCACCAAGCTCTGCAGGTATCCTACCAGTAATGTTATTTCTTGAAATCCGTAGGCTTGTAAGACTTGGGCACTTTCCCCAATCAGATGAAATCTCACCATAGAGATTGTTATTGCTCAGATCAATGTAATCCAAATGTGGGTATGAACCAAAAATTTGTGATATATTTCCCTTCAGATGGTTGTTTTCTAGCCGAACCCTGACTAAGCTTGTGCAATTTCTCAAGCCTTTTGAGATGGGACCTGTGAAACTGTTGTTATTTGCAATGAGAAGTACAAGTGATCCACCAACACATAATTGTTGTGGTAAATTGCCAGAGAAGTTGTTGTCTTGAAGTTGCAGTTGAGATAATTTTTTCAGGTTTCCTATTACCTGAGGAACAGAACCTGAAAACTGATTGTCAAAAAGTCCCAAAGACTTCAAATTGCTCAGATTACCTATGGATTCTGGGATGGCACCAGACAACCGATTTTCATACAACAGCATCTGTTGCAACTTCATCAAATTACCCACAGATGCAGGGATGATGCCAGACAACTGATTTACTTGCAACAACAATGCCTCCAAGTTGGACAAATTTCCCAAAGTGAGTGGAATAGAACCTACTAGAAGATTTCTTGAGAGATCTAAAGTTACAAGGGATGCTAGGTTTCCTATTTCTGAAGGAATAGGACCAGAAAGATGGTTTTGATACAGATATAAAGAGGTTAACTTGGTTAAGTTCCCAAAGGTGGTAGGGATTGATCCTCTTATGTCATCATTACCATACATCTCTAAGTCAACCAGATTATTTAAATTTCCCATACTTGCAGGTATGATGCCAGATAATTGATTTTCAAACAAGTACAGTAAGGCCAAGTTGGTCAAGTTTCTGAAAGTGTGTGGAATCAATCCTGTGAAAAGATTTTCAGATAGATCTAAGTTCACAAGGGATGCCAAGTTTCCAATTTCTGTAGGAATGTGACCAGAAAGATTATTCTGAAATAGAAATAAGTTGGTAAGTTTTTCTAAGTTCCCAAAAGTGGAGGGGATGGATCCTGTTAGAGAATTACTGTAGACATACAACTCAGTTAGATTTTTCAAGTTTCCTATCTCTGCAGGAACAGAACCAGAAAGTTCATTAACATTGAGTGCTAAGAAGTTAAGATTGTACAAATCACCCAAAGATACAGGAATAGAACCACTAAAATTGTTGTCACCCACATCTAGTTCTGTGAGTTGATTTATCATTCCTATACCTGATGGTATGGAGCCATTGAGATGATTGGTACCAAGGTACAAGAACTGAAGATTTGTCAGCAAGGTGATCTCTGATGGAATTTCACCATAGAGTTGATTGTAAGACAAACCCAGATGTCTAAGGTTGGAAAGCCTAGTTATTTGAAATGGAATGGTGCCAAAGAGAGTAAAGTTGGTGAATTGAAGATGAATAAGGTGAGGGAAAGAAGTGAAATTGAAGCTTTCGAGCGTACCTTGCAAACCCATATCCCATAATTTTATGTGGGAGACACTGCCGAGCTGATTGCAAACAATACCAACCCAGTTGCAGACGTTGGCATGGGAGTGGTTATTGAGTGTCCATGAAGGCAGCAGATCAGCGTGTGCGGCTTGGTTGTGGAGGCTGGCTTTCCACTTCAACAGAGCTTTTGCTTGCTCTGCAGCAGTAACTGTAGGGATGTAAGTACTGGTGGAAGCAAGGGCAAATGCAGAAGTAAAAGTGGAAACAACTGAAATATGGAACAGCAATTCGACTAAGAAGCAGATTAAGAGAGAGACGGAGGAAAAGAAAAGGGCTCTCATATTGAAGGTAGCTGGAGAACAGCAAGTAATGCTTTGGGATTCACCAAGTAGTTGCTGTCAGGTTTCTGTGAGCTGATGGAAGGCTGGTTACAGATATTTATAGCCGAAGTAAAAAGTTGACCCGCCATTGTCACTCATTGTTTTCGACTTATTTTTCTCTCTCTTCTTCTGGGATTAGCTTCATTGATTTTCTTCACAAGTTGGGCGCAAAAGGAACCTTCCTTGATATGTCCCCCATTACGATGAGGAGCCAATATTAATTACTCATATATTGGATTGTGGAGGATCCACTTCACTTGGATTTTTGCTTCTTTCTCTAATTTCTTCACAAGTTCTCAGTGTCCTTGACGTTGAACTTCACCACCACCACTAGCTACCAGGCTTGACTAAACCAACAAATGAATCAATTGCATTTGACTACAACCTCTCACTCGGTGTTCAAAGGAGACTTCCAAGTTCCAACCCCACAATTCACGTTGATCAAGCCACTACAAAAGCCTTGGGGTTCTCCACATACAATCAGACGAACAAATGAATTTGACGATTTGGAGCTTCTATTATTAGAGTTTGAAGATTGAAATATTTTTTTTGGAAAACATTTATCATCAAACCGCAAACCCTACCAGAGCAAATAAAATCAAACATCCAACCTAACAAACAGTCTATTTTAGTAATAAATTCAAAAAATGGTTTCAACCCAAGAACCCAACAAGACTAATAAGCAATACCACCATATGTACACAAACAGGGGAGGAAGCAAAATTATAATTTCGATAAATCTCAGAATGTTGCTAAACAAGAAGAACAGCAGTGTAATAAAGATGAAGACTACTAGTTAAGTTTCGGAGAACAGTAACGAGGAGTAGAACACACCTCTCCATCTTTGTCTAATTTTTTCTTGTTACGAAGCCCGTCTCCATCTTTATCAAATAGATAAAAAGACTTCCTGAAACACGGCGATGTGTTCCTCGGTCAGTATATCTGCCATGCTAAGTCTTAAACATAGAAGATAAAACAAACGGTTACAGAGAAAGAGACAAGCAAGTGGAGTGACTAAATTGAAACTCTTGAAGGTGAAGCTAAGCTGCTTGGAAGGCTGATAGGGATGCGTTTGATGGAAAATCAGCCTTAGCATGGCAGATATACTGACGTGCACGGGTGTGCAAATATATGCTAAATAATTGGCTAGAATTTAAAGATTTATTTTAAATTTAAAAGTTTAAAATAGTCTTGTAATTTCTTTGTTTTCTCAGCCAATTATTTGGCCTATATGTGTACCTCGTTGTGCACAATAGAAGATATTTTTTCGCATTTGATAACATTATTTGGATGTCGTTCTAAAACATAACTTGAAAAACGGTTTTTCCAAACAGGAATATAGATTATTTGATCAATTATATGGACCTCCTCGATTGTAATCAATTATATTTACTACTCTAGAAAAAAATATATTTTCAAATGCACCCTTCCTAATATGGAAGTTAAATGAAACAAATATTTGAAGTATCAAACTTACCCTTCTTTATTCAAGTGTTTTCTACCATCCTAATTTTACCCTCATCCCCTATTCTATTTACTCTCTTCTTGTGACTCTTATTCTTCGGCACCGGCAACACAGGCCTCACTATTACTACATACTTCTATGACTAATGAGAGTATTCGCCATAGGGATATCTGAAAGCTGTACAAAACTCTTAAGTTGTTGAAAACTTGTAGAAGAATCTCTACGAAGACTTGAAAGATTGTTGTAATCACGAAACTTCGTCAGAGTTGAAACGTACCAGAGTTACTTTTTTTAAAGTATTTAAACACCTCGATTTGTGCAATATGAGTATCAAATGTGTCTCCCCCCCCCCCCCCCAAGATCAGTCAGCCAAAATCTTTAAGGTTTCACCCGAAAAGGATTGCTTCAGGTGTAGTCAGGTTATTTTTACTGCTTACAAAAAGACAATAGAGAGAGGGGGGTGGGGGGGATTCATTGTGTATAAAAATGGGTTTATAGAGAGCCCCAAAGGCTATGGGCAAAAGGGTAAGGTCTCTTCCCTTTGTGAAGGTACCTATTCAGTTGACATCCTTACTGCGTTTGTTTGATGGAATAAAGGTGGGGTGGGAAAAATCTTGAAAAAAATGTAGATTTCTTACTTTTCCCTTAAATCTCAAAATTGGAGATTGTTTGGTTGCTTGGGGTGGGGAAGTGAGAAACAAGTTTCAAAGAAACTTGTCTGTTGAGGTGGCAGCCCAACTTTTCCACGCCAAGGCTTTTTAAAACCCCACATATATTGTGGAAAAGTTTAGAAAAGTAAAAAGTGGGACCCACCACTATCACTTTTCTACAAAACCCTCTCATTTTCTTCCCACTACACATGGGGTCCACATGTTTTTTTTCCCCCACCCCACCTTTACAAACAAACGCAGTATAAGGGAAAGTGCCTCTTTAATGGTATCTCCACATTTCCACCCAGCAATGGACTTTCCGGATTAGGGCCCATGACAAAATGCTCTTTTCAGATCCTAAATCAGATAGAATTATTAATATTAATTAATTAATATATAGCTATATAACTATGGTTGGGTCATAACAGGGTTCAGGCTTTGTTCAAGCCGCACATGGGTTCGATCTTAACCCCAAAGATATATTACATAGGTTCTTACTGTATATAAACAAGATAATCAAAGCATTTCTACCCCGATGTAGGACTAAAGTTTCCATTATAGGAAGGGTAAATATCATTTACCTCCCCTCATAATTGGCAAAGTTATCAAACACCTCTCTTTTATTAATTTTTTCATTAAATTCTATTTTTATCGTAAAATATTTTTTTAAAACCCCAAATTACCCTCAATTGGAAAATATATTTTAAATTACCTTCAATTACTAGAGTAGTTAAAATCTTAAATTATCTTCAATTAATATTATTGTTGAAACCTAAGATACCCTCAATTTTTTTAATAGTTAAAACCCTAAATTACTCTCAATTAATTTTATTATTAAAATTTCAAAATGCTCATATATTTTTTATCTATATGTTTTTTTTTCATTATAACTAAATAAAAAAATAAAAAAATAAAAAGGAAATCAATCGGAAAAAATTTAACCATTTTTCTAGCATTTGACATATCACAAAGCTGATTCCTTAACCATGTGAAGCCCAAGAGGTTCAACTTAGAGAGCACTCTATCAACTAATTTGAGGGTCTCCTTTTAGTTGTCTTTCAAGTTATGGTGAGGGTGAGGCCTATCCGAGCAGAATAACAAGAGTCGAGAGAGGAGAGAGAATAGAATAAGGGGTACGGGTAAAATCGGATTGTAAAAAAAATACTTGAATAAAGAACAGTAAATTTGGTATTTCATATATTTATCACATCATCATTTAAGTTCAATCTTCAATACCAAGGGTGCGTTTGTAATTGATTTTTAGGATAGTAAATAATTTGCTCTTGACAAAATGTTATCAATAGTGAAAGTCTTTTAAGACCATCAAACTCAATTCTTATTGGTTCTCCTTTCCATGCCTTTACTTGAACACTAAATTTTTCATGTTACAAATCCAATTACCAAAATTTCTATTATTTTCGTTTGTAGGTTCACTTGAAATGGACCTTTGGGGATTTAACACATGGCATCTCAATTTGTGAAAGAAAGGGATTCAGGCTCTCATTCTCCTTCCATCTTTTTTTTTTTTTTGGGTAAACTTTCTCCTTCCATCTCAACTCCTTCAACCTCAAATAGAAGGGGTACCTTAGATATGTGTTAGATAGATATGGTGCAGATTTATCAACCTAATACCGTGTGAGAGTTAGAACGGACACAGAAGGAAGTTGAAATATATCCAAGAAAAAGAAAGAACCTAGGCAAACATAGGCCTCACTTTTGAGCAAGGTGGCGGCCAAGGTTTTGACAAAGGAGTTTATCACACCAAGTGTTTCATCTACTGGGCAAAAGCTGTGTGCAGGAAGTCCAAAGACAAGATTTTTATGTAAACATAAATAAGGGAAAGGGTAAAGAAATTCTGTGAAAAACAAACTACTCATGAAGTTTTGGCAAAAAAAAAACTTATTTCATGATCATCATTCTTTCAAAAATTTCTCTTCTATAAAAAAAGACACTATAGTCTTCTTATTTTTTTTTTTGGTAAACAGCACTTCTTTTAAAAAATAAAAAATAAAAATAAAAAAATAAAAATAAAAATAAAAAATAAAAATAAAATCACCGAAATTCTAAAATGTTGGTGACATCTAAATGGGGTTTGCTGGCTTTTGCTAGTGTGACTGTGTGAACTTGAGAAGTAGAAAAAGCAAGAGAGACAGAGAGGCACAGAGAGCAAGAAAGAGAAGACTGAGAACGAGAGATTCCCGCTGTAAACCTAACATTTAATGTACAATTTTGCAAAATCTAAAATGATTCAGTCTTTCTTCTCTCTATTTTTTCTTCACTTTGATGATCCAACAATTTGAAGATCCAAACCGTCGGATCTTGAGATTCCCAGCAATTCATCCTTGCGAAAGTGTCTCCCTAGAAACCCTCCTTCGTGATCTTCTTTCTCTCTCTAACCACACAAGAGAAGCAATTCGTCAAATATGGACTTTTTGGAGGAATAAAAAGGTAAGATTTCTAAGAGAAGTGTAAGAGTAAATAGAGAGGGTAAAAAATCCTCAGCTATGCACAACAGTGCATATATATGCCAACAAATAGCACTACTATGCACCACTGTACAAAATGTCGGCGACATATCGCCGACACAGGGCGATATGTCGCCATGTCGCTGGGGGGCGATACGACACCCCCCAGCGACACCGACATCGCGAGAAGTCGGCGATAAAAGGGCAAATTTCGCCCGAATTTCGTTCGAATTTTTTTAATTTCTCTCTCTTCTCTCTCTTCTCCAGAGCTTCTCTCTCTCATTTTTCGCACTTTTCACTATATTTTCGTCCGATCTTCGACATCTACGGGTACATCTTGCTTCCTTGTTGCCGGATATCACGTTGTTTCTGTCGATCAGTAGCCGTTTCGCACAGATCTGAGAGTTTTTTCATCAAACAGGTAACCATTCTTATCCAAGTAATTTTTCACAAAATGCATGCTATATGATGTTGGATGATTTTGAAATTAATATATGTTGAATACCATGTGACGATCTACGATTTCACGGAGTCGGAATTTTTTTCCATAAAGTATTTAATTTTTTTTATTTTTGTGGGTAAAAAATGATATTTTGATTATCTTGTATGATTACTTTTTAAGTGATACGGTGGTTGTATGATGATAGAAAAAACATATGTGGAACTCCGTGAGCCGATCTATGGACTCACGGAGTCGAAATATTTTTTGACCCAAAAATAAGTTATTTTATTTTTCAAAAAATATCCCGATATTAATAAAAATATCAATAATTATGAAAAATGCAAAAAAATAGGGGAAAATGGGGGGGGGGGGGAAAATGTTTTGAAAATTATGGAATAATTATATAAGTATTTTTCAACTGTTGGTTGTGTTGCCCATGTGGCTTCATCGCCGGTTTTGATATGGGCGACTATTTTTATAATTATATCATACATGCAATATTCATAATTTCATATATGATTGTTTATATGTGTATAAACAATTATAATGATGTTGTTATTTGTTAATGTTATTTGAATGCAACGATCATCATGTCTGCTAGTGGGAGTCGGGAGGGGAACTGGGTCTTCCCGTGGTGGACGAGGACGAGGGACGAGAGGGACAGGGACAGATGGGGTCAAGGACAGGGTCGGGGACAACCCGAGAGATCGAGACAGGTAGGAGGGAGGACCGACCCAAACATGGCAATATTGTACGGCTATTGATGGAGACAAAAATAAAGCGAGTGTAATTTTTGTCACAAAAGAATATACTCGAGTGGCATCGGTAGGTTCAAGGGTCACATCACTGGGAGTTCAAAGGATGTGACTAAATGCACAGAGGCCCATCCGGATGTAATCAAGTTACTCAGGGATTTACAAAAACAAAAGGGGAAGAAGAAAGATGATCGCAAGAAAATCAACAGAGCACTAGATGATGAAGTGTGGGGGCCGTCATCATATGTGGATGATTCAGATGATGATAGGGATGTTGATCTTGTTGATGTGGACGAGAGATCGGGAGGAGAGGGATATGCGGCGGGCCATGGCGGAGAGGAGCGACGATTGCACCATCGGGAGCGGGATATGGCCGAGCTAGAGCTACAAGAGCTGGTCCATCTAGGCCTACGGGGGCTAGACCTTACGATTCCGTGGGGAGGGGTGGTGTATTTGACATGTTTGGCGGATCACGAGTCGGCGGGCCCCTCATACATCGGGTTCGAGACCGTTCGGTGCCACTACCACGGCAACCATCGATTATCCACGCCGTCCGGACCCGACCATGGAGCAAGATCCTGATACATTCGGGAGAAAAGGGGCCAAGCAGCCCAAGATATCCGGTGCATGGAAAGGTATGGCAAAGAAGGTAAAGAAGGCAATGTCAAAGTGGATTTATTACAATCACATCCCGACAAACACGACACGGGGTCCATACTATACGAATATGATTGATACTATTGCAGCGGTAGGCCACTGGATATAGTGGTCCCAACCCTACGAGTTGATGACCACCCTCCTTCAAGAGGAGAAGCAAGAGGCTGCGAGGAGTATATTGATAGTATGAAACCCTTTTGGGATACTTATGGATGCACCATCATGTCCGATGGATGGACCGGCCCGACGAGAAAGTCCATCATCAACTTCATGGTATCTTGTGATTGGAGAACTGTCTTCTTGAAATCGTGGATGCTCTTGGTCATACGAAAGACCACGGATATATCATGGGTCTCCTGCAGGATGTGATTGACCAGGTTGGTAGGAAAAATGTGGTGCAAATTGTCACCGACAATGGCTCCAACTATAAGAAGGCCGGTGAAGTGTTGATGGCTTCACACGATTATAACCTTATGTGGACACCTTGTGTTTGCACATTCAATTGACCTAATCTTTGAAGGACATTGGAAAAATCAGCATTGTCCACAACACCGTTGAGAGTGCAAGACAGGTAACCAACTTCATCTACAATCATAACGTTGCTTTGGCAATGATGCGGAGATCATGTGGAGGTGAGTTGGTGCGACCTGGTCCGACAAGATTTGCGACAAATTTCGTCGCCTTGGGAAGCGGCATGCAAGATAAGAAGTCGGGCCTCGGATCCATGTTTGCATCGCAGAATGGTTTGATTGGGGTGGATCCAAGTAAGATAACTATCTACTATTTCATCTTATAAATTATTATATTTATATTATGAGTTTATGATTATCTTGTATGATATTTATTGTCTATTGACTTAATGAGTTTGTGATAATTCAGCACGACCAATGGGCGCGCCCAACCGTGACAAGACACAATATCATCTAATGATTTACGGAGATGTGTTCTCGTAGTGTTGCGAGACCATAGATCCTATAGTAAAGGTCTTGCGTATGGTGGACTCTTCCTTGAGGGGACCCACTATGCCCCACTTGTATGCATCCCTTGAGCGTATGAAGGATGCTATAAAGGCAACAAACCCTAGAGGACATCGGGCTTTCTTAGATATTGTCGATGCACGATGGACGACTCATCGATGCATCCTCTTCATAGGGCCGGTAAGTAAATATTCGGGTTGTTGATTTGTAGTTGTAGTCTTGTAGACTTGTGGGCTTGTAGCATTGTAGGTATTGGTACTTTGGTAGTTGGTACTAATTTTAATCTTTTTTAATTATGCAAGCATATTTTCTAAACCCTAAGTATCAATATAGTCAACATTTAGGGTTGGACACAAACCTATTGGATGCCCCGATACGGGTGATAACGAAGTTGGAGCAGATGAGATGGTCCAATCATTTTGCCACAATGAGGTGAGACATTGGGAATTTCAAACGATTAGTGAGTTGTATTAATTGTTTAAATAATTTAGATAACCAATCAATACTAATGATTGTATTATTGCAGATCAAATTGTTTAGAGATGCATTTGGGTCTTTTAGTGGAGTGGTCTCATGTACGGGCGGAGAAACCATGGATCCAGGTTAGATACTTATATAGTTAGATCCTTAGGGCTTAGATGCATAAATGTTTTGAGTCTTTTGACTTTTGAGTTTCTAACTTAATGTTTTTGTGATAATGCGGCTGAATGGTGGTATCTCTATGGCAATAGTTCATCAAACTTGCAAAGATTGGCGGTCAAGATCCTGTCTCGGACTTGCTGCTGCCTCTCGGATGTGAGAGGAATTGGAGTACATTCAGCATGATCCACTCCCGGAGGAGGAACCGGTTGGGAAGCCGGCGTCTAAATGACCTCATATTTATTCACTATAATATGAGGTTGAAGCTGCAATATGCCGGGGAGCGGAGGTTCGGAATGAAAGGCAATACATCAATCTCGATGATATATTTGATGTTGCCGAAGATGACCAAGATCCCCTCACTCGGTGGATGTTGGACGGGGGGTGAGCCGGTATTGGACCAACTTGGAGGGAGGCCCCGACCCATAACTAGCTCAAGCTGCAGGGGTTAATGTGGGTGATTATATGGCCACCGAAGAGGGTCGAGCACATGCGAGGCAGCTACCACTCGCTGATGAGGATTGGATGATGGCACCGGGCACGGAGGAGCCGCAGGACAACAATCCCGATGACACACTCTCGCCTAGTCAGACTGGTGGAGATGATGATGGTGGTGGTGGTGGTAGTGGTGGTGGTGGTGGTGGTGGAGGAAAAGGAGAGCGTATACATGTTCCACTACCAGAGACACAGGAGCCCCCACCCGGATACACTCGGGGAGAGTCATTTTGATCATGCCACTCGGGATTATGATCATGGTGGTGATTATCGGCGTGGTCGTCAATATCCTGATATGAGGCCGAGCCACCATCAGAGGGGAGCTGGCCATGACTATGTTAATCCTTAGGATGCGGCGATTGCGTCAATGGGGTCCATGAGCTTGGATGAGTCTGTAGGCTCCACACCAGGTTATTGGCCTACGGGTAATTATGGTGTTCCTCTCCCTCCTTCAGATGGACAGTATGATATGGGAATTAGTAACCCCTCTAGTTCTTCGTATCATGGGAGCTATGGTGTCCCTCTCCCTCTTTCACAATCGAGTCATTCGTACCAACAAGGGCATCGATGGCATGCGAGACGTTCCTTGGCCCTATTCTCACTTCCCTCAAATTGGAGTTCTCACGGCGAGCTGAAGATGACCGCTATAGAAGCTCAGTGAATGATTACTTAGACAATTTTCAATATCGTATGAGATGGGATGAGTATGTGAATTTGTTGGGGGGCATCAATGGAGACGATCCGAGTCGGAGGAATTCGATCCACCTAGGCACGGTGCTATGGATTTGCACGGTGAGACCGAGAGTTTCAGATTTTATATGGTTGGATGACTTTATGTATTACAGTATTTGTACAATGAATTGTAGACTTTATATGATTTGGTTTTATGAGTTTTTAGGTTTTTAGTTTCGGGGCTTTCGTCCGCGTATAGTAGGACATGGGTCGATTAAGAACATTACTTTAGGTAATGTTTTAGATCAAAATAACACTACCAATGTGTTTATTAGCCTCAAATTAGGCTACACATCAAATTTCAGGTCAAAATGACCAAAAAAACCCATCGAAACAGGGGTTCGATTTTTCATCGAACCCCTACCAAAAGTCGCTCGACTTTTGGCGAAATTTCGGCCGTGTCGCTCGAAATTTCGAACTATGCTATGCACAATAAAGAGCTAAGCACAGAGGATATTTTTCCATATAGAAAGTACATGGTAGGGATAGAAATTTTCTCTAGAAAAGAATAACTAAATTTATGTATTTTATTTTATAGAAGTAGAAATTCAATATAATAAAACATATCCAATAAGGTAAAGTAATTGGATAATTACCATATTAATTATTCATTACTTTTTTGGACAGATTATTTACCAAAGAAAATATCTTTTTGGACAGAAAATATCTCATGATTGATTAAGAATGTGTATTCAAAGAGGAAAAAAATCCTCTGCTGTGCACATTTTCGTAGAACACAACAGTTTGACATGTGTCATATTCTTAATTAATGGCTCAGATTAGAATGTTGAGTTTTAAGCAAAAGATTTCCATGTTTATAACATATTTTAGTCAACTTCACCCGTTTCTAAGACCCGATTCTGAAAAAAAGGAAACCCACTGTAAAATTCTTTTCAACTCTCGGTCTCTTGCTCCTTTTCCTCCATCTTTCTTAGATTTGAATCTTTTTTGATTGTTAGATTAATGTTTTACTTGATTTATTATTTATCCTAGAATCTTGACTCACTAATGAATCATATTTGCAATTAGTGAATCATATTTGCAAAGCTGAAGCATAGAGGTACAAGGATTGAAGTGAACAGTTGCAGGTACTGGTTATCGTATTTGCGGGCTGTCTGTTTTCTTTGATATACTATTGGGAAGAATTCTTTCAAGAAGTCATCCATCGATGTTACTCCTCCTAAATCAAATCATTCATTGTTACAATCGTCGACCCAAAAAAAATAAACACTAAAAACCAAAACCCAGATTTTGAATGATGAAATACCTGCAATTCTAGTATCATAACCAAACATTAAGCCTCCAAAGGCAGCCATGATTCCGCTTATAACCACATAAATTGTCGTCTTGCGTTCGAAGTCAGCCTCTGAGGCATCAATTGGTATTACTGCAGCCCAGCATTTTGAATTCTTAAGAAGATTTTGCAGAACAACCTCAGAAAAGAAAAAGAAATAGAAGAAGAGAGTAAATTGCAGCGATGTATCGGAAGAGTTGCAGTTTGAATAATTTTTATAGGCAGAATTTCGAGTGAAGATGAGAGTACATGGATTAGTATTGAAATTGCCTAAGATGGAAGAGCAAACGCAACAGAAAGATGGAAGAAAGGGAACGGGAGAACGGGAGAACGTGAGAACAAGAGATGAAAAGAGTTTCACGATGGGTTTTTCCTTTTTTTCCAAATCCGGATCTTAGAAACGGGTGGAGTTGACTAAAACAGGTCATAAGTATCTTTTATTTAAAACCCAGCTTTTTAATCTGAGCCATTAACTAATAACACGTGTCAACCTGTGGTGCCGCACTGTAGACAACTTTTTTCATTCAAAGATAGACTTCCACAATTGGTTACCAGAAAAGAAAAAATAAATATCGGCTATCTGCTTAGAACTTACACATGTGAGTCGTGACCTACGACGTCCTTGAGATGCAAATATACAATATCAAAAGGAGGCAACCTGTTATTTGACATTTTGAAAAGGCCCTTTCATGAAATCTCAACTTGTTTAATTACTTTTAGTGCCTGGCCACCTACGCCTCCCAAGTAAGATTTAGCAGAGCTGTTGTTGGTTTATGCTTTATGGCAACTCTGGTTTCCTTAGCTCTTCTCCCGTGCTAATGGATTTACTGAATCGTGTTCTTCGCCAAACTTAACCTCTAGGCTGCCTGAAGAAGCTCCATTACTTTTGGTAATTGTAAAACCCTTCTCCTCTTGTTCCTTCGATATGCCGGTGATTAGACATTTTGTTTGAACTGCTGGGTGGTATTCCGTTGTATTCTTTCATTGCATTCGTTTTTGTTTAGACGCCAATTTGCTTTCGTTTACCTTAAAACATATTATACGTTCAGAGGAGATTATTGAGTTCAATGTTCCATGTCAACACTTAGGGTTTAGGGTTTCGCGTTTCCTGATGCGTGGTTGGTTAATCAGATTACTGAAAATATTTAATTCTGCAGAAATATCTCTCTTTTTCTTGGTAACCGTTCTTAAAATTTTGAAATTTGCGGTCATTACCATTGGAGTCCGGCTGGCTACTGGTCTGGCTGTGGTTCTAAGGAATCGAGAATAAAATGTGCACCTATTTGTCTTACTGTCTTATGCATATTCCAGTTTTGCTCTTTTGTAGTGCTGGAGTTAGCCTTCAAGTCCTACGATTACCTGAGGGCTTGGGAGATTGGGACGGGTAGTGACTACATATGTCATTTCAAAGTTGTTTCCAATCTGGGCAGGGATAGCATTAGTTGAAAGCAGGTGCATTTCTTAAAGTGAGTAAAATATCAAAGATAAATATGGTATTGGGTTGGTAATCTGGAAATGGTTTTGCACCTCTGTAGTTTATATGTGGCATTGTTATAATTGAAGTCTGAAAAAGTGACTTCATGCCATCTAATTCTTTCATCACCTGAAGAGAATAAATTTCAATTGTTTTATAGTGTGTGATACATTCTGGAGGACTTCTTCACATTGCAAGACCCTTACCAGCGTGAATTAACATTATTTTATTTTCACGATTTATAGTTCTTCTTAAAGTTTCATATTGGCAATTTGTTAGTAACATGTTCTTGTATCTTTGGGGATCTACTGTTCCTTTTGTCTTTCTGTAGGTTTGTTCCTATGCTTAGTATCACTAAAAAACTAAAATTTCTCGAACCAGTTTAGTTGCTTTATTATTTTGTCCTTTGAACTTTTCTTGAACTTCTAAAACTTAATTGTGGAAGTGGATGCATTTTATTTGTACTTGATAAATTGGTTCGTGTAATAAATATACTCCCAAATTTAAGTTTATGAGAGAGACAATGAGTTCAAATGTTGGCTGGTTCAGATTGGCATCCTAGCTAAAGCCAAGACAAGCTAACACAAACAATAAAATAAATAATTATTTTGTTCCTACTGATGGCAAAAATATGCAAATGAAAGTAAGTGATGGGACTAGGGTCACTAGACAGCCGAAACCAACAATCAGACTGATGGGTACTGTATTACTGCTCGTAAAACTATCCTTAACCGCAACAATAGGGTCTAAGCCTAACAATAACACCAACAATAAAGGAAACATACAGCTGAATCTCAGTTGAAAGTGGCGGGAATCTTTTAGTTGTCTCAGACTAGGGCCTAGCTGAAGCAAAACCCAGTGTTAAACCCCATGGTTGAAAATCAAGTTCTGACAATGGGTTTCACCCAAGGAGGCCAAGGTTGAAAACTCAAACCAATGTTGGCATGTCTTTGTTTATAGCCTGACATAAATTAGGTCCAAAACCAAGAGCTCAGTCCCTGATAGGAAATCAAGACAAGGTTAAATGACTGATGCAGGACATTTGTGGCCCAAAACTTGTAACCGTGGGTAAGCTTGTAAAGCCCCATTCTTCTTGTGTGGCCTCTGCGCTGGCTGGGTCCTCGCCAGCACAGTGAAATGAAGAGAGATCCTTCTGGCCCCTGATATTCTCAAGAAGTATTTAGTGGTGTTGAGTTATGCAGGAAAATCGTTTGCCAATATAATCAATGTAGTCCTAGATTGGTTGAAGACCAACCAAGGAGTGAGTGTCTGGGATCTACTATGGACAAACGAAGTTTGAGTAGGTCAAAACAGACTGTGGGGTCCACTTGAGGGGTTAGGTTTTTGTCAAAGAGATGATGAGGAAGCTACCAGTGAAGGTTTAAGTTCATGGAAGTGTTTTAAGTGCTGATTTTTAAGTTTCAGAAAAATAGGGTTAGGGTTTTGAATTTTGAAAAAGGAATGGTGAAACTAAGCTTTAGAGATTGAATTCGTGGATGGGTTTTTGTCAGGTGATGAGGGGCCTATGAGCTGTATTTGATCCCAATCTGAGAGAACTTGGATGGCTGGTTATTATGGTTTTCGCTTGAGGTTAGGGTTGATGGGATCTAGTGTTTCAATGGAGGGAATGGGCTGCAAGCTGTATTGGGTGTAGGGGTTGATGCGGGGAGCATAGAAGAAAATTCGACCGAAATTGTCGAAATGTCTGCGTTTTTCAAAACCGAAACAAAATACAAGGACAGGCACACAAAATGTTTCATATCGGCCTGAAATGATAATTCCCATATAAAAATGCATCTTTTCGACAGAATTTCGACATTCCGCCATTTCGACCCATATTGCCCACTGAGATTTCGACAGATTTTGACGTTTTTTTTCTTGCTTTCGTCCCTCTTTTCACAGAATTCCATTTCATTCAAACACTAGATTTGGTCCTCCATTTGTGGATTTTCTCAAATCTTGCAAGGTGAGTAACCAACTTCCTCATTTTTTTATTTTTGTTTTGTTTGTGCCTTAAATCTTCTTGGATTGTTTCCAAATTTAAGTGTGTTTAGTTTAGAGTGTTGATCTATGAATTAGTAGAGTCAAAATTAATTTTTGGTTCTTCCTACTATTTTTTTAATTTTTCTGTTATTAAAAATTATTTTGAAAAGTATGTATATTGCTAAGAATGTATATGTATAGTAGATGTATGAGCTTCAAATTAATGTATGTGCGAGTAGACTTGTATTGTCATTTGTATGGGGTGCAAACGGAAAAGGGAGACATGGAATAGAGTAGACTTGTAATTGGTAATATTCTCGCTTCTTCTCATATGAAGTATATACTTGGATGTTACATTTTCAATGGGTATTTTGGTAAATTAGTAGTTCTCTAGTGTT
Source organism: Hakea prostrata (assembly GCF_041222555.1). Lineage (NCBI taxonomy): Eukaryota > Viridiplantae > Streptophyta > Magnoliopsida > Proteales > Proteaceae > Hakea > Hakea prostrata. The sequence goes on along the minus strand of NC_142600.1, from coordinate 25,515,788 downwards.
TATTATGCTTGAAATAGGTAGTATGTAAGAATCCAAATCATTTTGAGTCCATATGAGTCCAGTTTCGACCAAAATTTCTACCGAAACATAGAAATTTTGGCCTTTTGCAAGGTCGAAATTCCTGTTTCAGTCGAATTTTCTTCCTTGGCAGGGAGACCATAGGCTGAGTAAGAATGGTTTCTACTGGTGAAATAAAGCTATGGATGGTTTTGAGTGGCTAGGGTTTGTAGAAAATGAAAGTTCAGAAAAAGGGAGTTGGGTTTGCAAAATTAGAGGATTAGAAGAAGTATGGGACTAGGTGATGTGAAACCAATTCTAGGGTTAGGGTTTCGAGAATAATTTCCCTAGAATTAAGGATTCACCCAGCATTGTCCGACAAATAATGGTAAAATATTTTGGGAAGGTTTTGGGATGTTTGTGGATCTCTAAGAATTGATGGAAGATCCTAGGACAAGTTAGGAATTAACTAATTTTCTATGGGTTGGGATGGGATTGAAGATCTTGGACAAACTTTCTTTTCTCTTTCTTTTCATTCTTCCTTTTTTTTCTCTTTTCTTTCTTTTTTCTGTTTTTCTGGTTGCTGCAAGTCAGAGAGGAGAAGGGAAGAGAGTCTGAGAGAGGAGAGGGTGTGGGGGTTATCGCAAGGGCTGGGGAGGGTTGTAGGGGGTGGGGGCTGGGGCTAAGGGAGTCGCAAGGGGTGGGAGGTGCTGCTGCTGTGATGCATCCAGCCCCAGCCAGCCCCCAATTAGGGCCCAAGCCCACCCGTGATCCAGGGCCATGGGTGGGATCAAGTATTAATGGTGACCAAGTCCAGTTTAATTGGTTAATTCAGTTTTATTTCCTAATTTAGAGTCTTAGAGGTTGAGTTCTTATTGGTAATTGGAGTTGTTAGTTAGTGAGGATAAGATTTCTTATTTCAAGGAAACCTTATCTTAAGAGTATGAGTTGGTTTTTAGAGTCAAAATATGGTAAGTGTCAGTTTGCTTAAGAATCAAGATATTTCCTATTAAGGAGTCCTATTTTTAGGTGCCTTAAATTAGGAAAGAGTTATTTCCCGTTTGGAAGTGTTATTATGAGTTTGTTTTAAATTAGGAAAGATTTTTTGAATTTAGTTGGGTTTGATTGGCTATAAATAGCCGGTCTTTCTTGTAATAGTCAGTCTTTTTTTTTTTGGATGAATAAAGTAATAGTCAGTCTTGATCATTGAATGAAAAATAGAGTTTGATAATTGGCTTGTGAAAGTCGTGGGATTCTTAGGGACACCTTGCGGTTGGGTTTGTGCATTGTTTTTTCAACATCAAGGTCTCAATCACTGATTCAAGCATTCTACAGAGAGCTTTCTGCAATTCTTTGAATTCACAAGTAAGTTTAATCCCGTCCTCAACCCCAGCTTTCTCCTCTTTCTGTCGCAGCCATCCCAACCATTCCCCCTCAGTTTCAGACCTTAAAATCACCCCTCCCCCTCGCTTTCCCCTTCATCCTAGGCTTCTCCCCCAGAGTCTGCAAGCCATCCCTTTCTTCCCCTGTTTCTGTGCAAACGGCAGCAACATCCTTGTGTAACCCCACCTCCCCAGCCCCTCTAGACACCAAAACACCTCTCCTAGGATCGCACGTAACCTAGGAACACATCCCTAAGTTATTAGCCCCTTCCAACCTATTTTACCTTAACTTGGAATTTTCTGCACTTCATCTTCTTCAAGAGAAGTTGCAGAATTTTCTGGGTTTTCATAAAACCCTAAAACCTTCAAACGCTATCCCTCTCTCTCCTAAACAGCTTCTAAACTACTAGTTTAACAGCAACGGAAGTTCAGATCTGCAGAATCAGCAGCCTTATAACCATCCTACACCCTAGCCAAAACCCTAGTTTACCCCCAAAACCCTAATTTGGTGCTGGACCTATTTCAGAAGATCCCGAAAATCTGACCCCAGATTTCAGGGTTACATCATGCTGTGTTGCAGCAGCAAGTGGGAGGTGCCTGAATGCTGAAGTGGTGTGTAGAACAGGGGAGGGACAGGGGAGTGCTTGCGGGGGTCTTAGGAGAGATGGGGAAGGGTGGGGGCTGCTGTAATTGCAGGGAAAGGGGAGAGAGTGGGCTGCGATGGTGGGGGAGCGGATTCCTAGGGCTTGCAATGGGATGGGAAGGTTGGGGTGGGGGGTGATTCTGTCATTGTAAAGGCTGCTATTGTTGACAATGGCTGCTGGAATTTGTTTTGGGGGGGGGGTGGTTAGGGATTCTGCAATTGTGAAGGCTGCAATTGTTGACAATGGCTGCTGGAATTTGTTGAAGGCTATAGAGAGTTGGTTGAACTTGAAGAAGCTTGAATAAGGGTGCTGAATATTGAAGAAGAACTTAGTGAAATCCGCCGTTGTCCCCTCAACAGGATCCATGGTCCTCAACTCCAAATCTTTCCATTCAATAATCGGACTTCCTTAAAGAAAGGGTTGACTTTAATTTATAGCATACTAAAAAGAAGTCAATACTAAGTGGGATTCCTCTATAGATTAGGATCCCACCACAATAATCACAACTATTGAACTGAAAATTAAAAGATCTAAGGGTTGCTAGCGGACACATGTTGAAATAAAAATGTAGGTAACTTAAAACTCTAATAAGCACATGCTAAATTCTATTTAATTAAAACTCTAGTTGACGCATGTGCTAGAGTTTAAAAGAACTAACGACTCAACTACTAATTGAAATCAAGACTTCCTAACCACACTGGACTCTAGAATTAAATTCAAACAGATAAATAGGGCTGAAAATGCCAAAAATACCTCTCGTAGAGGGTTCTACCAGCCTAGAGGCCTTCTTAGGTGCCCACTTAGGGTTTCGGCCAAGGGAACAGGAGCTAGTATGGTTGAAGATATTATTTGGACGAAGAAAAGACAGAGTATACAAGTGAACAAGGTGGTCTCACAACCATGCTATGCTATTGTAACTCACCTGTGGCAATAAATAAAACCTAGAATTCTATCATCAATTTGTTTTCAGTATGTGCCCTCCCCCTTACAACATTGAATTAAAGACCTAAAAATAGACTCCCATGCTAAAAGGAAGGCCTAACACAACTATTAGGAAATTTAAACTAGCTAAATCTGAATATACCAAAACAGAGTCAATTACAATTTAAAGGGAATATTCCCTTAACCAAAAAAGAGGATCTTCTAAAATAAAATTGAACACCAGATTGAACCAGCCAAACCAGTTCAATTTAAAATTTTAAATAAAAACCAAGTATGGAAGTAAAATACTTATCTTTGTATGCAACCTAATTAGCTGCAGTCTAGGCCTACAAAAATGGCTTGTTACACGGAAACTACTAGTTCTCAATTTTAGAAACTGCTTATTAAGGGATGGATCTTCTCAACAATTACATATGAGGTAACCATTCTTTATAGATGCACCATGAAATTAGAAACTACTAGTTATAGTGAGTACTAAAGGAGCTACAATCAGGAAAATAGAAACTAATTTGAACTTCTAAATCTCCCCTGCAATCATCCCTTGGGTCCCACAAATCTTCTAGAAATGTTCCACTTTAGTCAAATATGGGGTTGTGACACTGCTATCATGAACAGTGTTTTGGCCTCTTTTTTGCCGCTTCTAAAGGACCAGCTGGCTGGTTGGACTGGTTGAATTGGCTTGGCCCATTGCTTGTCTATGTTGTCCTGGTTCCTTGGTCTTGTTTCTCATTCTTCTCTTGTTCAGCCTTTGATTTGGCATCAGTAACAACTTTGACCAGCTTCACTTTATGTGGCTGTTGGCAGCCTTTTAATGCAATGAAAATCACTCATAGGGGAGGATAGAGTTACAGCAACCACTTGTTAGAGGGTAGTTATAGCTTCCTACTGATTATTTCCTAAATAGAAATGGAAATAAATACATTCCAAATAAAAGAAAGACGGGAAATAAAAAAGAAAACTAAAAATAAAGTTTGCTTCCATCTCATGTAGGGTCTTCTGCTTTGTTAAGTCTTTTGTGTTTTCTTCTTTGGTTTTCCCGTATCATAGGTTTGTGCCTCCTTTCTTAGGTTAATGTCCAACAGATTGAAGGCTAGTATTGAATGTTTCATGGGAGCTGATTTATAGGTTGAGTAATTGTTCAAGAATAGTGTGCTAGTCATGCAAGAGTATTTTCTTTTTTAGATACCCATGTATCCAACCGTTCCAGCATGTTAAATCAAATTATTGAATGAAAGATAAGCTGGAGTCTTGGTGGCTAGGTTTGAGGTGAAGCCATTCCCGTCCCCTCACCTCAACACCTCCTCTTCTTTCTTTGACCTCAAGCTTGCACATAAGCCTCCATACAAGAATGTCTAATGCGACTGCATCTCCTGTCCTGAGTCCTGGCATGTAAATATATAGATACCTCATACAAGTTTATGGTGTAGCCTCAATTGAATGAGGGCTAGCCTTCCTAGATCTTTTAAGATAACCAAGTCAAATTTGACCAAGAAACATCTTAGAGATACAAAGTGAATATTTTAGAGGTGGGCAATTGGGGTTTGCAAGTGTGAGAATTGGCTGGAGCTTCTAGGAAAGGTAGATAATGATATAAGGGATCTGACCTCCCAAGTTTGGTTGGGTGGATTCTTGTTTTAGGGGTTTTGGGGAGTAAAAAAACTGAAGAAAGTGTTTATATCTTGAAATTAGATGGTTAAAATGGCATAAAGCTAGGATCTAAGGTCACTAGGGTTGGGGTGCATGATGTACCTAAAGTGGGATAGAGGTAGTGGCTAGATTGGTGTAGATATGACTTTGAACTTTGGGTCTCTTGAAAAGTCCAAAAATCCAAGGAAAAAAAAAGTGATATGGAAAGGGGAATAGAATGTAGGTTGTTAGATGCCTGGATGGGAAGCCTTGCAAAGCTTTGATTGAATGGAGATGGAATTTGTAGGCTGTCAATTCAGCCATAGCAAGGACTTTGCTTGACCATGGTAGAAGAGCGAGATCTTGCTACCTCAAAAAACCGAAATCTCGGTCGAGATATGCAATTTTTATGGCGTAAACTTGGTGGCCCATCTTGCTGGGTTTTAGGGTCTCGATTGGTCTGAAACTTGGTATTTAGCCTATTTAAGGCCTTTTGAACACATTGATGGCCTTGGATTTGTGAGAAAATAAACCTAAGTATATCTTCTAAGTCCACCCTATGTGTGAAACCAAAATCCTGTACGATTGGGGAATGCTAGGTTAGACAACTTTCAAATACATCAAACTTTGATCAAAGAACTTAAATGCCTTCAAAATTTTACAATTATTAGAAGTTTTAGTAACTAGTAAGTCATAAATCATAATCCATAAGTTCAGAAGAGTACAAGACAATCATGGAATGGGAATATAGCCATATGGGATCAAGTTAAAAAAATTCAATCAAGATCCTCAGCTCCAGCTGCTCCACCACCAACTCTAGGCTCTCTAGCACCAGCTCCACCACCAGGACTACCAACTCTAGTAGCACCATGACCATGAGGTCCACGACCACGATGTACACCAGCAGCCACACGTTGGCCCTCCATCCCCATGAGGTGGGTACCATATATTCCCTCATAGGAGTAGGGATAACATGACACATGCTTGTATCAGAATATGCACCAGCCAAGTGTTGCTTGAATAGGCGTTTTCCTTCATTGAGGCTCTTCTGTAGTAGTTGCATATGATCCTCTAGCCTCGTGGATTTGCGGGGACATTGGGTTGCCACACAACACCATTGTCCTCTATGTCTATAAATAAAAATATAAAGACACATCATCACAAATTCAATTGAAATCAACGGTTAAGACTTAGAGTACTAAATGTGACATGTCTACATTTGTTGTACACTTGTACACAAGTAACACAAACTGGACATGTAAAAGTCTAGAGGTTGAATATTGAAACCGGAATCTCCTAATGATTGGTTTACTAGTTGGTAACTTGGTGTCACTCAGCATTCTCCATCAACTAATTCTGAACGGTGGCCACATATGACTCCCAAGTCAACTCATCATTCTAGTATGTCATATATCGATTTATGTGCTTCTAATATGTTGCCATGTCTGAATACTGGAGGAATAACACTGTGGGGTAATCATCAATCATCGGTGGGTGAAAAGCCATTGTTGCTCTCGCTGCTGTTGAATATTTGGGTAGGGGATTCTAAACCTTTTAGTCAGCAACCCACTTTCACTCCCATATCTGAACTCTTTAGGCGGAGGGTCTTGAGGAATAGCATGATCTCCGTCAGAAGAGTATCCAGTGTAATCTGACCCGGTGGTTTGATCCCCGTATAGGTACTCTGATGACTGCGAACTGGCCAAACTCAGCGAACCATTGTGACTATGATTTATGCTCATGCTTTGCATATTCAATACAAGATCCTGCATGCTCGCATCATCATTCCTGTACTTGGTTTGATCTGGTCTTCTTACTCCTGCTATAAGTTGGGCGGCAGGGGAGCCATGACCCTTATCCTGTGTCCATATGTTAGATGACTCGAACATGGTGGAGGTGACTCCCTTTGCTGACTAGCCTGACTTCCACTAGCAATACAACCAGCCTGATTGCCTCCATGACTCGAAGGCTGACTTGAAGGGATGGTACCATCATCATCATTTGAATTCCCACTACTAGACCTCACCTCAGCTGTCTCAAGTAGACTGAGTGGCTCCACAAAGGGTACACTTGGTCCTATTGATGCAGCTATAGTAGCCTGACCCTCATCATAAAACATGTGCTCAGCCACAACATTTGGGCCCATGACAACGACAATAGTAGGATCCGGCTGTCCTCCTGGCCCATCCAACACTGGGCCATCTCAAAATTCCTAACCCATTGATAGATGGCATCCTCTTCCTCATCCTCTGCGGGGGGCTCGTGGAATATATAGTCAACTCGATCGGTTCCCCATTTTTTGTCATCCATTTCATCTTGTATGTGCTCTACTCTCAACCTTATGTTGTAATGCACATAGACTAAGTTCTCGAGCCTCTTACTCCCCAATCTATTCCATAATTTACTATGAATGAGTTAGAAGGTGCATCAGTTCCTCTCGCAACCAGAGGATGAGCAAGTGTGTGAGGGGACCTTAATTACTATATCGTTGAGATTTGGTGAACTAGTTCCATATAACACCCACCAATCAGCTGCATAACCAATATAAGAATGCATTAGGCAAGTTAATCTTAATACTTAATACTTTCATAATTTATAGGTTCTAGTCTTATCACTTATGGACTTATCAAATATCACTTCTAGTAATGGACTACTCATTAGGATCAGTTTTATGCCTAGTTGCAACCACAGAAGGCTTTGCAAGACTCCAAGAGGCTTCCCTGGACTCCCTAATCTGTACACCAACTGTTCAATTATTGAAGTGTATATACAACTATGCAAGAAGCTGAAAAAACAATTTAATAAGTTCTCACCTCTCCATTAATTGTCCTCTGCATGAGAAGATCTGGCAGGAGCTTTTCCACCACTTCTTGCACCGCATTCATCAACCTTACATTAAGCCCCAGATCATTCTTGTGCTAGTACTTTAGGTTCAGTTATTAAGCTTGTATTGTGAAAATAAAAAGTTTGGTTAGTGACTTAGTTGTTTAGTTGATTATAATTTATAAGTTTATTATAATGTAAAATGTAAATTAAAGTATACAACAAAGACTTAAAGTGACTCACTAGCCAAGTGCAAAGGATGCATCTATCTCTCATTGATGATCCTCTTTGTAGGATTTGAAGGAGCCAAGGGCAGCAGCTTTGACCAACTCCTTCATTTACAGGAGGGCAGCTTATATGTGGGCCATTATGGACTTCATCTTCGAATCTATCGTCCTTAAAACAAACACAATAGGCTCTAAAATGCCCATTGTCCTATTCAGCTGCCTCCAGAAGGAATCATTGGCAATTGTTTGTTGGGCTAATACTGCATTAGAATGGCTAGATCCATGCCAATTAAACCACTCCTCACTTGTAAACACGTGTCAAAGATCCACCACTTTCTTCTGGAAGCTTTTCAGAGCCATATAGTTAGTGGCGAATCTAGTCAATCCAAGTCTGACTAGATCACCCTTACAGTGGTTCCTCATCATCTTCAACACATAACGATGATTATAAATAAAATTATTGACCCTTCTCGCCCTCTCAACCACAACATTGATGGACTTCCTCTTCACTAAGTCCTTCAATATGAGATCAATCGAGTGTGTTGCACATGGTGTCCAAAAGAGGTGGATTCTGCTGCTCTTCTTTGTCATCAACATTTCACCAGCTTTTTTGAAGTTAGCACCGTTATTTGTGACAGTTTGGATGACGTTGCTTGGCCCTACCTTGAGGACCATCTGCCTAAGAAGCTTGTAAATGTAGTTAACATCTTTGATTTAATCTGAGGCATCCACTGACTTAAAGTTGTCTTTCTATTACAATTCACCATGAAATTAATGATGGACTGTCTAGTAGGACTAGTTCATCCATCAACCATGATAGTAACACCATATGTTACCCATTGTTCCTTCATTGAACCCCATGTATTCCTCCACCTCCTTCTTCACCTTTGGTAAATATTTATTCATCACTTCCCAAGCTGTTAGGCTTGTTGCCCTAGTAACTGCATTGTCCATCCCCTAGTAGTATGGTGTTTTGGCTACATTGGCTGCAATGTTGTTGTGTAGCATGAATTTGTTGTTCGCCATCCTAACTTCCTCCTTCCTACTGCCTTCTTTACCTCCAACAAACATATATGGGATGATTTTTTGATAAGTGTCTTGATGCTTAAAGAGGGAGGGGTCTTGGTCAAATGTGGCATCATAATATGCAGTCTTCCTCCTTTGAGTCTTCTCACTTCCCCCCCTTTTGTGAAAACTATGTTTAGGTGGCATGGATGCCCCTGACAACCCCCCTCCGAACCACCTACTCCTCTTGTCTGTTCATATTGCCTTACATTCTCAAAATGTAAGGACTGCTTGCTAGCTTCCATTGCAGCCTATATTTGTCTCCATTCGGACTGTGACTCAATACCCATATGCCTCCTCTCTTCATCGTCGTTTGACTCCTCATCAACGTCAACAAAAGGTCTTTGTAGCGCTGTATCCTCAAATTCCCTTTGCTTTTGTATCATCTCTTCCTTTCTTTGTCTCCTTCCCTTTAAAGTTGTTGCACTTCATAAAGAACCTTGGAACACTTGGCAACATCTTTGTAGCCATCAACCAAATGTTGCTTTAATCTAGTTGAACCACTAGAATTCAAGGTCTTGAGGCAATACTTGCATCGGGATTTTTTCTTGTCGGCAGTCAGTGGATCTCCATGTTGCCAAGCAATGTCCTGGGTCCCATTCCCAGTGCCAATCCCATTAGTTGCCATTTAATTTACAAGCCTACAACACTCAAATACATACAAGAATGTTCCCAAATAATCATTAGAATAATTTTTAGATAATTAAAAACAATTTATAAAACAACGAAACACACACTTTGTTCTAAAATAACGTATATATAATTTTCAAACAGACATGTTTGCATTTTAAAAATAAACTATATAACAAAACATCATTTAGGAAAATAAAAAAATAAATTTTTAATAAAATATTATTTTTCATAATTATTTTATTTAATTATTTAAATCTGAAATAAATAAAAAAATACAGGAAGCATGATAATCAAAATATAATTACATGGGGTTGTAGCCCTCTCAATGTAGTGCAACACAAGTTAAAATCAGATTCATATCATAAGTATTTTTTAATTTTTTATCTTTTAGAAATTATATTTTTTAAATACGAAAACTCAAATAATAAATTAATAGCAGAAAATTAAATTTGTTTCCATGAAAGTGTAAATCGAAGCTAGTAGATCAACATATATTTACACTACACTCATACGTTGATTGTAGAACATGCTATTTGAAAAAATTCAAATTTGGGGGAAAATCTTACCTTTGTTGAAGATCTAGTTGAAATAGGCTTGAATGATGGTAATTTGATGTTGTAGATGTGCTAAGAAGGTTGCAACTTCAAATCCAGCTGAATCCCCAACAAATTCCGGCAAAAACGAAGCTTTTTGGTGATCTTGACGAGATCTAGCTAGAGAGAGGTGAGAGATAGGTGAGAGGGAGTTGAGATAAGGCCACTTAAAAGGCCCTGAACCATGTGGTTCAACCAAAATGGACCATATCTTGCCATCTCGCAAGATCTTGCTCGAGATTTCTCACCTATTTCCTCTCGATCTCCATCTTGTCTTGCTACTTCAAAATAGCGAAATGTCTTGCGAGATCTCCCACCATGTGCTTGACTTCACCACTCAACTCTTGACCTTCTTTGACCAAAGTTGTCGTAAAGCAGTTTTTTTTAAATCTTGGACCTGCTAAAGTGAACAGAACCTTGTTCGTACAGAAAATACTGATAAAGGGACTTGACATTGAGGCTTTTTTAATAAACCAAATTCATTCCGTCCCATTGAGTGGGGGGGGGGCTTATTTATACATAAGAAGTTGGAGTTCTAATCCAATTTGAACTCTTAGCTGGATTCTTAACTCAAATTAGAAACTAAATCAAAATAGAAAGTAATTGACTTAGACTAGGACATTTAAAACTGAAATAAAGCAAGTTTTGACCTTGAAAATTAAGTTGGGCATTTACATACTTGGACCAATTAAACTAATTAACTCCCCAATCTCCGTACTGAGCCTAGACATTTAACTTTTGGGCCCATAGAATAGGCCCATCACCACACAAACGTATTAAATTAAGGCTTAACACCCATATCTATCATTCCTAGGTTGATTTCAGAGGAAAATAGACCAATTCAGTGCTAGATATGCATCATCTGAGGTATTTAAAACTTCCTGATCTGCTTCATTTATGTCTTAGATGTACTCCAAGTCTCCAACATCATGTTGTACTTCACCTCTGGTTATTTATTTGCACATTAAATTGATAACTTCGTGCTGCTTTTAGCAAGGATCAAAATCTCAGTTTCGAGGCCGATTTTGGTCAGCCTCGCAACTGAGATGGGGTCAAATTTTGACCGTCTCGGGTGAAACTTGGGAATTTTCTCAGGTAGTTTTGATGCTTTGTTTTGACCATCTTTACATGACTTTTTGATTTGATTTTGTGTACTACTACTACCTATCTAAAGTATAAAGTATACAATGACACATGTATTTTGCTAAAAAAACCAATGTAGAGTTATAATTCAAGTGTCAATATACTTGAGAGGTTCCGAGAATACAAAGACTTTGTTAAAATTGAACAAATTGTACTGCATACTTTAAATATTTGATACAAAATTACAAATACAATGTGTACCAATGTGAAGGAGCTGAAGCTTATGTGGACCAATGTGAGTGAAGGGAAAAGTGGGGCTTGCTTTTTCCCGTAGTTGGACGGTGCACCCAACAAACTCGAGTTTGTTGAATTTTTGAACTCTATACTATTGAGAGTAAATTGTTACTCATTGAATATATCCTAGCTGACCCAGCTGTACTTGGGACGATGAATATAACTTCTTCAGAAAATGCCATTGACGCCTTAGGGGATAGAAATCTCAGCGGCGGGAGGGCTCGAGTTCTGTGAATTTTTGCAGAACTCAAGCAAAATATGAAAGTTTTGAAGGTGGGCTGGCTGGCCTGATTGACCTGGAAAAATAATTTTGCAGGGCTGGTTTTGTCTCGGTCCAGCCCAGAACTGAAATTTGGCAAATTTCAACCGACATTTGGACTATGGCTCTTATTAGAACTTACTGTTTAGGTGATGTGAAGATTTTTGCAGCTCACCGGGGGAAGAAAATTGTAACTTGAGACAAATCTTGGGGTCATGGTGGGAGATCTCGCTCTCGAGCGAGATCTCGCTACCATGAAAAACCGAGATCTCGACCATCTCGGCGAGATCTCGGTCGAGATATGCCATTTTTTTGGCGTCAACTCGGTAGCCCATCTCGGTGGGTTTTAAGGTCCCAGTTAGGCTAAAACTTGGTTTTTAGCCTATTTGATGCCTTTTGAACACACTAGTGGGCTTGGATTTGTGAGAAAACAGCCCTAAGTATGATTTCTAAGTCTACCCATATTGTGAAATCGAAATGCTGTAGGATTAGAGAATGCAAGGTTATATAACATGTAATATAAAACCTTAAGGCATATAAATGAAAATCATGTGTATCAAATACATCAAATAACTTAAATGTCATCAAGATAACATTCATATGAGTATTACAATCTTAACTTTCAAGAATAGAATGATAAAAGTATACAACCGTTAGAAGTTTTATATAAGTCATTAACGCATAAGTTCATAAGACAAGTAGAGGATGATTGAGCTTTCTTTGATGTTGTAGATGTGCTAAGAGTAGTTGCAAGTGAAACTTTGGCTGAAATCTACAAAAAATTTGGTAAAAATTGAGAGTTCCAGCGAGATATGGCGAGATTTGGGGCGAGATATGGCGAGATATAGCGAGATATGGCGAGATCTCGAGCGAGATATCCCATCTCGCAGATCTCGCCCTTGATCTCGTCTCGGTTTATGAAAAAACCGAGATATCTCGCGAGATCTCCCACCATGCTTGGGGTTATATATGTAGACTATATACGCGGTACTGGGATTTTTTTGGGGGGGGGGGGGGGGGGTTAGGGGTGGTCTCAGCAGGAGTTTGGGCAGATTTTAACCCTTCTTTTGGTGATGAATTGCCCTAGCCCGATTTTACAAATGGAACCACTTTGGAGGCCTAAACCAAAGAACCCGTTTTCTGGTCTGGTAAGGGCTGGTAGGTAACATGGAGAATGCAGCTTTCTCTTTCTTATTTCTGGCTTGAAATCTTAGTTTCCTCTTTGTGCTTTTCCCACTGTAGAGAGCTTCTATTATCTATTTTGATGAATGAGTCTTTTCTGTTCATTCACTGTAACTGTAGGAGACTACATATTAATGAATTGAGTTTTTGAGTTTGTCTTTTGCATTGTGCGATTTCTCTCACTCTGCTTCTCGGGTTCTTCCCAGTTTCCCCCTTCTTCCCTACCCTCTACCAGGATTTTTTTTGGGTCTTCAGAGCTTTCCCATTCCAATCGAATTTAAACTGTGTAATTTGGTGGAACAAATGGTAACACACTCCAGGGTGTGCTGGTACATGATATAATTCTGTCACCACAGCAATAGTGTAATGGAGTTGGTTATATTTATGTAGATGATCCTCATTACTTGATCCTTTTTTCTGTTAAAAATAATTTATATAAGTTGAGGTAATTGTCCAGCATCTGTGGAATTGGCAAGATGGCGAAAAAAAAGAACCCTCTTGTGTTCTTGGACACATCCATTGGTGGGGATCCTGCAGAAAAGATTGTTATTGAGGTATGCGAGTAAATACATCTGTTTGTTATCTCTCTCTCTTTGACTTCATGATCTCTAGCTATTTTTCGGCTAATATTATTGCTATTGGAAAAAAAAGAAAGAAAGAACCTCTAATCTTGATGGCCTAGAAAGTAAGCATCTTTCTTTTGTAATCTACAGCTTTTTGCGGATGTGGTTCCTAAGACTGCAGAGAATTTCCGAGCACTTTGTACTGGTACCATGCCCTGAACCTTTAATTTTTACTGTAGACTTTGATATTTAGTTACTATTCTTTAAAAAAAAAAAAAAACTATCTTAAGACTCATTGTCAGGAATATGATTCTATTTTGTACTTTGAACTGTAGCTTTTGAAGACTACATGTTTGAGAGTGCTATATTTGTAGTTGAAATTGTTAATGTCAACCCTGTATTTGATGGCACAATGTAAGCTTCGCGGGTGGGGAAACTCTTCTAGGTTTAGTGGTTTCACAATTGCTCAAGTCGTTAGTTTCATTTGACATGGAGGAGGTACAAGTTTTTGTTGGTTGGCTTAAATGGTGTCTTCTACTAAGTAAATACTATCACCCGTACGTTGTCCCCTCTTTTCTACTGTGTAAGTTATGCGAATTTGACATTTGTCCTGTTCCTCGTCAGAGGAACTTTATCAGGCCATGTATTTGGGCATATTCTCTGTATACTTTGCTGAGTTCTCTTGAGGAGTTCTTGACACTTTACATTACTCTTTCTTTGGGGGCTCAGGACTTTATCATTGAAGGGGATTCAGTTGCTGTTAGCGGTTCTTTGTGGAATTGATCATTGATGTAAATCCAATTCTAGGGTAGAGTTTCTTAGAAAGATTCCCTAGAATTTAGGATTTGCCCATAATCTTCCAGCAATTATTCCAATAACCTTTAGGGGATCCTATTGGTAGATGAAAATTGGAGGGAAAGATAAGGAAACAAACTTGGGATCCTAAGGGTTGTTAGGGTTTTAACAAAAATATATATAGGTTGGGTAATTGGGTGGGAAGGTAAAATTAGACTATTTCAATCTTCTTGCGATGTAACAAAAATAATGGGGAAAGGAAAACCAAGATAAGATCAAAATATGGACTGGATCTTGAAAGAGTCTTTTCTATCTCCTTCATGTTCTCATCTTCTTTCTTTCTTTCTTCTCCTTCTTCTTCTTCTTCTTTCTTACTTTTTTTTCTTCTTCTTCTCTGTTTCTTTGCTTTCCACCAGAAACAGAACTGAATTTGGGGGGGGGGGTGATGGGGGACTTGCAGGGGCTGGAAAGGTTAGGGGAGGGGCAGGAGGGTGGGAGGGTTTCTAGGGGAAACAGCAAGGGAAAGGGGCTGTGATGTCTGCAGGGGTTACAGGAAGGGGATTGTGAAGTGCACAGAACAGGGGACTAGTGGAGGGGTAGGGGATGGCGATGGATCTAGGGGAGGTGGGGGAGGGCAGGGGAGTTGCTGTACCTTCAGAGGAGTGAAGGACAGGGGGTTGCGATGGGGTGGGGGTGCTTTCTTAAGGCTTTCGCAGGAGGGGAAGGGACAGAGAGGGGGTGCGAATGAAAGAGGAGGAGGGTAGGGGAGGGGAAGATTCTGTACTTACTTGGGGCTGCTGTGAGTGATTGATCACTGCTTGTAGACTGCTGGAATGAAGAAGATAGGCTGCAAATCGGTGGTAGGTTGCTTGATCTTGAACAAAATCCCTTACTCAACCATGCCCCCTTAACTAGGAAACCATGATCCTCAAACTCAATAACTTTATTTCATCAAACACTGAAAATTACATAGAATGCTAAGCTATTTGTAGCTTTCAAAAACCTCTAGGACCCAGTGGGATTCCTTAATAGACAAGGATCCCACCACATAACATAGACTCTTATTGGAATTTAATAATTAAAGGACTCATGCTGAAACAAGACTTTTAAGTTTATCTTAAATAAGCAGATGCTTGAATTCTTATCTAATTAAAACTCTAAAGCACATGTTCCAATTTAAGATTACCAATGAAAGAACAAAGCATACTTCAATCAAACATGGTTATTAAAGCGTCCTAGGCGGCAAAGCGGTTTGTTAACCACTTAAAATGTAACCGCCAAACAAACAGTCAAATTTCTTGCCGCTTTTTTGTTTAGGCACTACCGCTTTGCCGCCTTTTGCGCCATATTGCCGCCTAGATGCTAAAGCAGCCGCTTTTTTTACATTTTGTAATTTGTGCATATTATTATTATTCTTTTTTAATCATCATTTATTCTACAATGCCGTATATAAATTTAAATATCTGAGCCATTTTGGAATCGAGACCCAATTTGCAAATGAACTCCAAGGCCCAAAGTACTTGTCGGCAACAAAATGTGAAGCATGAGCCATATTCAAAATTGATAATCAATGAATCATTAAATAAACAATGACTTGGAAATTGGAATAATGAGATCTATTAATTTATCATGTCAGCACTGATTGGTTAAAAAAAGGGAAAAATTGATACATCAATTTTGATTCCAATTCGAATATTATTCATGTATATTTTATAAAAAAGTCATGAACTCATGTTAAAAATAATTTCACTAAACTATATATGAATAATATTGTTATTCATTTCGAATTTGCAACTTGCGAGTGATTAGATGGTGGATTGTTCAAAATAATAAAAAATGTAATCCATTAATTTATTGCGGCAAACAAATAGACAAATTAAATTTAAAGAATTCCTTATATAAAAAATGATGACATTATAAGTTTATAACGAAACTGTGCTCCATTTTATGAATCACTATATTGCTCAATATACACATTTTTTCATAATTGTGATTCTTGAATTTTTTTTATTTATATTTTTATGAATGTGATTGTTGAATGTTTGTTTAGTACTTTAGTTTATTATAAAAAGTAGTTTAAAAGTAGTTATATTAAAAATATTGACTAAACTGCTTTGGTCGCTTTATTGCCGCCTAAGCGCCGCATAGTTGCCTTATCGCCAAGACGGAGCCCCAATTGCTTTAACCGCTTTGCCGCTTTAATAACCATGCAATCAAAACATAACTCCTAAGATCAATTCAAACACAACTCAACTCAAGAAATTAAACTCAAATAAAACTCTAGAATTAAATCTGGAAAGAATTCCAGCATTGGAAAGAGGGCTAAATGCCCTAAATACCCCCTACTAGGGGGTTTGGCTAGATCAAGGGGGCGCCATCCAAGGGGCCCCACTTAGGGTTTCGGCTAAGGGGGTCTGTGTGTTCACACAAGGAATCTATCTGATAGGCTTTGAAAATTTTCATATCTTGTTAGGCATATTAACCCATCTTGCTTCTCAAATGAATATCTTGTTCTGGTGGAGGAAAAGATCTTTAGTGAGCTTGTTGATGACTTGGCCAAGCAGGGAATAGCTCACCCTCATCCGTGTATGGGGAAAATGTTTCTTCTTCAACCCCCCCCCAAAAAAAAAAAAAAAAAAAAAAAAACAAAAAAAAAACCACCCTGTTGTGTTCTATTATTTATGTAGCTTCCGTCTTCCCTTCCTATCCTGGTTATGGCTTCGTTTGAATTGAGGCTGCTTTGTGTGCCCCCTTTTTGCTCAATCAGTTGGTACAACTTTCATTAATATTGGAAAGAGTCTTCTTATCGCTACGGAAAAATTAAGTTGAATCCCCTACTCCCCGCCCGAAAAAAAAAAAAAAAAAAAAGAAAAAAGAAAAAAAAAAGAAAGAAAGAAAGAGCAGAAGAAGAAGCCTTATCCCAAGTAAATGGGATAGATTACATGGATTCTTCTTCCAATCAGCTCTATTTGAGGCCATACTAGATAACAAATCCTAAGCCATTGCATATCTTTTTTCACTACTTCTCCTAAGGTTATCTTAGCTTTGCCCCTACTTCTAGGTCTTTTGATCTGGATTAAATCACTTCTTTGTACTGCGTTTAAAACCTCCTTTGCCTTATTTTGGAGTATTAATGATCTTCACAATTGTGTCTACTTTCATCACCATCAAGGCATCAATGTAATTCCTATTAAAGTCCTCTTCCAACCATTTTGGAATGATGAGTTAGTTTTAGTTTTTTGTTTATTCCTATAGAAGCTTTTGATTCTGGTTCGTAATTGATATGCAATATTGCTTTTTTCCTTTTGTTATGTCAGGAAATTTTCATGTCTCATTGTGTGTAATCATTTTATCTTGATTCTCAAGTGAATATTTTATTCCTTATTGAGATCTTCTCTCAACTATTTTGGAGTGATGTGATATTGTTATTCATTTTTTTCTGAAAGTTTTTCCTCTTGGTTCAGTTGATAAGAATGATTAATTTAAATGACTAGGTTCTTTCTATATTTAATATATCATTAGCTATGTATATTCCAAGTCGAACATAGTATATATTTCAATGAAGTTATTGGCACTAAATTTCCCAGATATGTCAATGATATCATTAAGTGATTGGGAAGAAAAAAAAAGAAAAGGAAAAGATGACACCTCTAAATACTCTTTCAGCTTAGTTTTCGCTTTGGTGACGCCGTTGATTAAAATGTTTCTGATTGGATAGTTGTTTTTCAGATTTTTATGAGAGCATTTATTTATTTACTTGAAAAGATTAACAGTTGTGTCCTGTGTTATTGGTGCCATTGTAGGTGAGAAAGGTATAGGCACTTCTACTGGGAAACCTCTGCACTACAAAGGAACAATCTTTCACCGCATTATTAAAGGATTTATGGCTCAGGTATGAAAATCATATTTTTCTCTTTAATTGTTGATATGTTAACCAGTTAAGAGTTTGGTTCATGTAATGTGGTGATGTGGAACTGGGACACATTGGAACCAGCTAGGACCAATTTGAACCAGCATTGGGGACCAGATCAAACCAGCAAGCTGGTCCACCTAGAAGGTCCCGTTGCTCCATTTTTTTTAACCAGTCAACATGGACTGTTGCAAAAGAGAAAGGAAGCCAAAACACTGAACATAACCACAGCTCATTATTTGGCATATTGGAAATATTCATAGAGAATTGTGGGGGTCCACGATCAGATTACATGAAGACTTCATTCGTGGGAGATTTAAAAGTTTAATTTAGTTCCTATTTTAATTATTTACGCATGCAGTTGAATCATAGAGCCTAGTAGTTTCTAGTTTTAATTATTTTATGTTTTTCATAAGATTCTATTGTCACTAGTTACTAAGTTATTAGTTTCTAATTTCACTCTATTAAGTTTCTAATTGTTGTAAAGCTTTAGCTGAGCTATAAAATAGGCCCCTTGATTGCAATATAAGATCAGGCGTTAGAGAAATCAAATTTGCTGGCCATGTTGCAATTGCTTATAGAGGAATCCATGTTCAACAGCTGTGATAGCTGTGGGTGAGTGACCCAGGGCTGAGATAGCCCATCCCCCTAACACCCCCCCCCTTTCTTTTCTATCTTCTTATCCCCTTCTCCCTGTCTTTTCTTTGCTGCTATTATCATTGTGTCTGCAACAAATCGTTAAGATCTCAAACTGAAGATCAGAATCCAACCTCGGTTGATCTGAGAGGCTGCTATTGCTATTACCCCCATTGAAGGCTGTTGTTGTTCATATGATTTAGTCTTGTTTCTACAGCTTGTGAAGATTATAATTAAATCACTCAACAACCCTTGGTTGGAATTTGTTGAGATCTGCAGTTTGCACCTACAAAAGATCCCAATCCAGGTCTATTCGATTAGCTGGTTTACTGTAATCCATTACCTTTTATTTTTGGACTTTACTAGGCCTGAACCTGAGTTTCCCTAATGGAGTTATTTGGAGCTAGAACAACACATTGGGACTCTTACCGTGGGTTTATAATCTTACATTGCGTGGTGCTTTTGAGGGCCTTTGTAGCACCCTTAGTAGGTTTTTAGACATGAACCCAGGTAGAACATGTGTAACCACGATTTTGAGTTAACTAAGGTTAAAGTAATATTTTAATTTGGGGTGAATTTCATGTGAAACCCTTTTTACATAACCTAATAAATGTATCCCCGGTGATTTGCAAAAATATCATTTACCACTCCAATTTTTCTGATATAGTATCAAATTAATGCGTTCCATTAGTGGATTTGTTAAGTGATGACATCGGCGGGTTGAATTTTACTTAATTCCTAACTTATCCTACTGAAGGATTTATCCTTTTACACCCATGAAAGGTGCTATTCCAAGGAGGACTCTATGCATTTGTAATTTTATTTCTAATGACTTTTTTATTCATTTTAAAATTTAAAAAATAAATATGAATCTAATAAAACAATAAAAAATTAATTCATAAAACGAATAAAAGAAAAAATAAGAAGAAATTTTGCCTATTATCTGTATATTTAATCCTTCTACAAAGAAACTCACTTGTAATTTTAAAATTGCTTGTCTATTGAAAATATGAATAAATTCAGATAACCCCTTCATGTCACTAATGGGAGTTTTTAGATTTAAGACGGGTTGGGGAAAAACTGTAAGATGGGTTAAGAGCTCTTCCCTCACCTCCACCCCCCATTTTCATGTTTAAATTAACACTATTAGTTTTAGGTGTGTGCTGATATTTTTCCAAACAGGGGTAGAACATTTTACCCTTTATTTAGTATTGTATTTATTTGTAATTTGTTGACTATGTAGGAGTTAGTTGGAGTTTTGAAAGTTTAAGTTGGAAGGTATTTCAATTTTGTGGTTAGAATAGTTGTCTTGCTAGTTGTTTTTTTTTTTTTTTTTTAAATAATTCTGCAAGTAATAATGAAAGAGAAGAATAGGATGAAGAAGCAGAACAATGAGAATCTTTGCATTTGTATAACCATGGGAGTTTTCCACCATATTGACTTTAAGTGACATGATAGGGAAGTAATAAACAATCAAATGAAGGCTAATACCTAAACTACTCTTGAAATAAACTGAAACACAGCAGTCTTTGCTAATGTTCCCTCTCAAGCTGGAGCATAGATATTGATGATGCCCAACTTGTTGCACATATAATCCCCTCTAGCACTTCCCAGAGACTTTGTAAATAAATCCCCTAGTTTCCTATACAAACATTGATAAAAGAAACAAACCTGGGGTGCTACTTGCTCTTTCCATCCTGAGATGTGTAAACCTTTGTGGTTTTTGTTGTATTTTTTAGATGATTAATGAAATGATTTCTTTTCTGTGCAGGGAGGTGATTTCTCAAAGAGAGATGGTACGTGTTTGTTTCATTTCATGTCATATTTATTCCATTTGATGCTTGCTGCTTCTCTATTTTTCTTTTTGTCTATGTTTAATTTAATTTGTTACTGATTATTAATGATTTGCAGGCACTGGTGGAGAAAGTATATATGGAGGGAAGTTTGCAGGTTTGTGTAAAGTCAATTGTTTGAAATTGAACTAGTAGAGATTGATATTTGTTAAAGTTAGTTGTTCCTTTGCAGATGAAAACTTTAAGCTTCTTCATGATGCACCGGGTCTTCTCTCTATGGCAAATGCTGGTAAAAACACCAATGGTTCTCAATTTTTCATCACATTCAAGCCTGCACGGCACCTTGATGGGTACATTCTCAACTTTAAGTTCTTGGAAGTTCTTTCTTCTTCCATTTCTAATTTTCGTAAGTCATCATCTTTAGACTTAATATGTGTGCTTTCTACCTATCTTTGATCTATTTGGTTTCACTGCTCAGTCTTTTTGCCATCTGTTGTGTATAAATCACAATAAGAGGGAGAAATGGAGTTCCTAAGTGTTTGGATTAGGTTTTCTAATTTACAACATAATTGAATCATTTCTTGTTTTGGCAGTAAGCATGTTGTTTTCGGGAAAGTTGTGCAAGGGATGGAGGTTGTTAAAAAACTTGAACGGGTGGGCTCAGAGCAGGGGAAACCATCAGCTTCTGTGAAAATTGTGGACTCTGGTGAATATTATGGAAAAGACAAAGGTAATGTAGGAAATTTTGGTCTCTTTAGATTCTAAGAGTCTATTTCTATAACTGTTTTCTCAAGGAAGTTAATTTGGTTTATTTTTTAAAATTATGACCCTATTATTTTGGTCCAGAAAAAAAGAAGAAACCAGGAAAGATCATTTCTTCTGATGATGATTCTGAGGAGAAAGGAAGGGGGAAACATAAGAAGTCCCTTAAGGATAGAAGAAAGAGGAAAAGGAGACACTCCTCGTCTGATTCATACAGCTCTGATACAGACTCCGACTCCTATTCTTCGGACAGTGACTCACATTCTGATTCTTCCATGTCAGAGTCCAGTTCATCCAGTTATGAGAGGCATAGGAAAAAGAAGAAACTGTCTAAAAGAGACAGGCACCGTTCTGGTAAAAGAAGGGATCGGCGAAAGGAGAAGAAGCGAGGACGGGGTGATAAAAGATCAAAACGCAGATACAGGCGGCGGTCTGTTGCTCACCTGGAGTGTAGCACTGCAATATAGATTCATGCTTTAATTGTCCTGCCTAGTTTATCTTGTTCTGTATTTCTTTTTCCAGGAGTTCAGATAGTTCCAGTGAATCAGAGACAGATACCATTGGAAATAGCTCAGATGATGAAAAAGCTGATCGGCGAGGTATTACTTTCAATACTAATAAATTTTCAACTGTTGAATATGGATCTCCATCTTAAGCATGACTTCCATACTTGTTCTTGATTTCATCTGTCATTCATTCCATTTGGGTATTTCTTCTACGTTTTTGTTATTCATTTCGAATTCTGTTTGACCAATAGAAAAGCGTCCCACTTCACCTGTCGCTGTAAAAGACACAACTTTAGATAAGAAAAAGAAAGAAGAGCTAAAGGCCACTGAAGAGAATTCGTCACATGAAGAGGGTGAATTTTCCCGAGAGAACGGGAAATTTTTGGACAATGGGCTTGGGAAAAAAATCATATCTGACAAAGCTGTGATGGGACAACCTGATTTAGATGACAACTCAAAGAAGTCCAGGTATTTTCTTTTGCTTTGTACTTTTTCTTAGTAAAATGTTGGTGTATGGGTTCTTTTTGTGTCTCAGAAGAGAGCATGCATGCATCTTGGTGCATTTCTCGTTTGCACTATAATAACCTTTCTTGAAGTACTGATGAGCAGGAGTCCAACCATCAGTCCTAAGAGTAATGCAAGCTTGAGTCCTAGAAGAAGTCCAAGGAAGGGTCCGAGAGTACCAAGTATCAGCCGAAGTCCTTTGAGACGGTCCAATGGGCATAATCGTGCTAGTTCTTCTAGGAGTCCAATAAGGAGCCCTGTCCGTAAAACTCCTCAACCTTCTGCTTCTCCTGATGGTACAAAGCGTATTAGAAGAGGCCGTGGCTTCAGTGAGCGCTATTCTTATGCACGTCGATACCGGACCCCATCTCCAGAGCGCTCTCCTCCAAGATTTCACCGGTATGGTGGGAGAAATGCGCCAGATAGGTACCGAGATAGGTAAGCTAGCCTATTTACTAAATGATTGGTGATGTTAAGTTCTGAATTCATTCTGATTAATTGTAGGTATTCTAGCTACAGAAGTTATACTGAGCGCTCACCTCCAAGACGTGACAGAAGCCCACCAAGAGGCAGGAGTCCCCCCAGGTATTTAAACCCCATCTACTTCTCTCTTTGGTGTGTCAATTTTGTATTTCGTGCACATTCTCATTGACTGAAATTTCATTAATGCCTGCTTAGCTTTACAACCTACTGGAGCAGGCCAAGTTGGGTCTGCCCAACCTTTACAAACTTAATTGTAAGCTGGTAGGTTTTGCCCCATCTTGTGCTTAGCCTTAGCCCAACAGAAACCACTTGTTGTGCTTAGCCTTAGGCTAACATGGAATAGGAAGTTGGGACTTCCAGGCCCATTAATAATGCTGCTGAATTGGCTTTATGAAGGAATCGAATTGAACATCTGAACTATGAAATTGGGCACTTTTTATGGTCAAGCAATATATGAGGCTCCAGTTTCTATACCTAGTGAAGTGATACTTCGATTGCAGTGACTGCCAGATTAGTTCATAAGTGGGTCCATATGAGGGACCCTGCACCTTACAGGTTCAGCTGGAGAGGATGACTTTGAGATATTTCTGAGAATGTATTGAAGTTCTGTCCAAAGTAAAATGGGACATAATGAAAGAGAATTTTGAGCCACATTCTTTAGTTGTAAGGGGCTAAAACTGTATTTGATTCGATGGTTGGTGTTCATGGTGATTTTAGTATCTTACCGCAAAAAATATGGCAAACCAACTTACTTTTGCTAAATATATGGCCAGGAATGTTATTATTTAGTATTGTGCTTCATATATCTTTTTTGTTGTCTTTAGATTCCGAAGCAGCAGGAGAAGTCCTAGTAGGAGCATCTCCCGCAGCCCAGTTGGTTACCGTGGCCGTGGAAGAGATCGCAGCGTGAGCCCTAGGCGTAGTCGAAGTCCAGTGAATGAGAGACCTACCATGAGTGACAAGCTCCGCTCGCGGCTTGGGCCCAGAGATGATGACCGCCTTCCAGAAAAAGAAAAAGGGAGGTCAAGATCAGACTCCAGAAGCCGCCAGAAATCTCATTCTAGATCTCCAGCTGAATCAGGTCCAGGCAATCGTGAGGACAAGACAAGTTCACGGACTCCAAGCAGATCAAGATCCAGTTCCCCACATGGGACATAAGAGTCTGGTTAACTATGGTGATGCAAGTCCTGAGGCAGGAACACGGTAGTTCAGAAGAAAATCTGCGGTCGCCTGTGGTTGGGAATATTTACCCAGTGTTCCTTTTTAGGTCGAGAATTTTGATTTATTAAGACATAAAAGCTGATCATTTCTCCATATGTGTAATCTGAATGGTATCCATCCGTAGGGTTCCGTCTGAGGCTTTATCCATGTTTTCTTGCGTCTTTTGTGGTGTGCAACTAGAGAGCTCCAACAGAGAATAACATTTATGTGTTATAAATTTATGTGTTCTAGCATTTCGAGGGCGATTGTTATGCTGTTACAACTTACATCTTAGAGGAAGAGGGGGATGAAATCTCCGAGAAACTCACGCCATTGCCAATGTGTTTTAAGGGAAATTTTTTTAAGCAGAAAGATTCCTCGATGTCTGGAATTCTAGGCCGACCATGAGCTTATTTTATCTGATTCAGGTTGATTCTAATCCAATGTGAAGTAGAATTGGAAGTCTTTCTGCACTTGACTGGGTGGGTAAAATTACCATTCAAAGTCTTCCACAATCTGGCCAATCTTGCTCGACTGGTAACACCCAACTCCTCCTAATGAAGAGGTTGTGGGTTCAACTCTTGTTCGACATCTTAGTAGAGAGGCCGTGGAGTGTAACCTATGTGATGCTGACTTGCATCACACTTACGGCTATTGATGATCTTCTTTCCCTTTCCGTCTGAGAATTGAGAAATCATCACAGCATCAGTCTTGGAAACCATGTAGCTTGTAGCTCTGTAAGTAGTCTACTTTGGGCCTGACCAGTATGAGCTTTAACCAAGAGTGATGTATTTTTAATAATATTCAACTGAAGTTCGCCTATGTAAGGCCAGTCGCCTTGCAGTTCCAGGCATGCTAATCATTTCTATTTTAAATAAAAATTAAAAGAAGAGTTTCTAAACTTAATGCACCAAGTACGAATTGCAAGTGAAATTTCATTCCTGGGATCTGCCCTCCGGAGGTGATAGTCCCATAATAAACTGAAGGCACAATGCCATTAGAACAAAGTCAGATGCAACAGCAAGATGTTCCAGTGATGACTAATCAACCTCAATTTCAAAGCTCGGGTCATTCATTAAACATTAAATCAATATATTGCTGAGGTGACACAACCACAACACATCCACTCCGCCACCCTACGACTGCCACGCGGGCATCTCTCTTGCAGCTCTCATGTAGCAAGTTGGATCTAGAAAAAACCATGGTCCAGGAGCCACACAGGTAGCAAAGAAAAATTATCCCCAACCCCCAAAATTTTAAAAAAGAACTAAATAAAAAACCTCAATTTCACTAGTGTGCTCTGTGATATAACCTCTTTAGGGATGCCTTATCATGGTTTCTGCAGGTGCAGGTAGGACAGTTAAGCTCAGCCATAACAATTACCGCTCATATTTCACCCCCTCCCGAAAAAAAAAAGCTCATAAACAATTAGATTTTCTATGATCTGTGATAATTGTTGAAAAAATAAATAAATAAAAAAGAGGTAACAATTGGCAACCGGTACGACATTGATTATTCTCTAATTTAGGCTTCATTTTATATATAACCTGATCTGCATTTTGCAACTGAGATGATCATTTTACTTCCCTAATGGCATCTCCATGATGGAAACACTACACTATTCCTCACAACAGAAAAAGTCTAGAACATGATTGGCAATTGAATTTGTTCTTCAACTTCATCTCCAGTTAAGGTAGAAGATAGAAGCAGATGAAGCACCTCAAGAAGAGAAACTTCCTTTTGTCTATTGAGTTTGTAAAAGAAAATTCAAAATCAATATCGGACCTCAAACTATCTGACATTCTAATAAGGCTTCTTCATCATATATCCTTTTCCAATAAAAGTGTCATTTATAGCAGGATGAAACAATTCTTATCCAACGGAGTATGAAACTAAGAGTGGTAGTGTTTAAGAAACCCAACTACTAAACCATCAGAAGGGCATTGTGCAGCATAAAGAAAGAAATCCATGATATTCCAAAATCAACATAAGCAACAGATTCAATGGGAGTCCAAGAACATTAACCGTTTCAGATGGAATCACAAGTATTTCTCTACTCTCTTTCAGATTGGCCTACCTTCAGGAACAATCTGATCTTTGAGCCACATGTAAATGGGCACCAAAACATAGTATGTTGCTGCCATGGCACCAAGAATGAAACGCAGAAAGAACATCAAAGGATTCACAGGCTCCCTGACATCCTCCGCCTTTGGACCAAGCTGCATCAATAAATGCATACCATTAATCTCACTAAAGCAAAGGAAACCAACAAAAGAATTAAAACTCAAGCATTTTGTTTACTTCCATTTCACTAACATCAATCAAAACAACTACTAAGAAATTCAGGACATAAAAATACATTTCTCTGATTATATATCAAACATGAAGAAGACCTAATGTATTCTAACACCAAATTAGTGAAGATGCTAATAAAGTCTAACAAATTTCTATACCCTATTTTAGTTCCTTACTTCTGTCTGGTTATCTTTATTCAAGCATCACTTTATTAAGCCTGGGTACATCTGAAGAAATTAAATGTGAAAATGAAGGCCAAGGACAAACTTCTATTTCGATACATTACTAACAAATTAGTACCATTGATTGCCAAACCCCAATTTAAGATACACTATGTGACTGAAATGCACTGAAAGACACAGATGCAACCTAAATAATTTATTGTCTCAGCCAAATCACCACAATGTAAAATAGTTTCTCATACTTAAGTACCAAAATTACTATAAACTTCTGCTTCAATGTGCACATTGTTTATCTTTTGTAGGTAAGCTAGCAAGTGAACCTGCAACATTCTTGTTGGAGGGTAGCAGCATTGCATGGTTTAATAAGGAACTCTTGAGGATTTGATACCTTCTTGAAGCAGTGAAATAGAAAACACAACTAATAAGTATCCAAGAAGTTCTTTTATATTGGGCAGTTAAAAATCATATAACCAGCAATGATATAATAGTGCAGAATGTTAAGCAGTTAAGATGCATCATACATACACTCAGGATAATTGAGATGACGATGTCGAAATGAATTTGTGGAAAATTATGAAGGATAAAATAAGGAATGACCAACTAGCGGATTTGGGTTACATGCTAATCTAAAGAAAAGTTGTCTGACGTAGCACGGCCATGTTTGATGGAACCCATTAGATGGCCCATCACAGAGGAGTGGTATGGTTAACATTGAAGTAGCTAAAAGAGCCATGGACCTAAAATGACTACAGGAGAAGTAAAAGAAAGGCATCCACAGTGCAGGCCTTCTATCAAGTACGACCTTGAATAAATCTTTGGGGGCTAAGAAACCATGCAGTTGATACCATTGGGTTGGATCAAGACTGGGTTGTTGTATTTGTTCTAAATAATAGTCAAAATATTATTATCTACCTCAGATGCGTCCAATGGTTCCTCACCTATCAAAATTTCTTCCCCCACTTTCGTGGGAGCGGGTTTTTTTCCCCTTTTCTTTTGGGTTTTTTTTTTTGGGGGGGGGGGGGGGGGGGGGGGGTGTTTATATTTTATTTTACTCTCTTTTTTTTTTTAAAATAACCCCCCCCCCCCCCCCCCCCCCCCCCCCCCCCCCCCCACCGCTTTGTGGGATAACAGTGGGATCAACCAACCATGCAGAAATGGAAAACAAGGCAACAGCATAAGAGGTAAAGCATTGTTTCCAAATAGACAACTAGAGGTAATGAAGATTAACAATCAAAAAAATATATTACCTGGAGGGGAGAGTCTCCTGATGCTGGCTTCACTCCGGTCACAGAGCATCCCATAATCAAACCATGTCGACGGACTCCTCGATACCATTTTGGACCAATCCGTTTCAGTTGGACATCTTTAAACCCAGCTTTTGTAAACCATTCAATGTACTCTTCCTCCTTTGGGAAAAGCATCCAAACATCTGCAAAGAAACGGGATAACCAAAATGTTGGATGCACAGGACCAATAAGACAGGCTTTGCCACCGATTTTTAAGACCCTGTACGCTTCCTTGATGCCACGCTGTGGGTCTGGCCAGTATTCGATGCTGCAAAGAGAAAACATAGCTCATCACAAGATTCAAAATGTTTACATTTTAAGGGAGAAGTATGTCTAAATTTGGGGCGAAACTGTTGCACATCGAATTTTGGAAAGATAAAAACAGGAAAATCTGAAGTTCACCAAATTACTAGACGAAAAACAATAGTTCACCGCATTACTAATCCAAATCCCAAATGTCCTTGTGAAGAATCCCAAGATTTTTCTTACCTAAGAAAAGGATTCTAATGAGTAAACGGCCAAAACAAACAACCATTACGATTCCCAGTGTGATAGAGGAAAGGAGAGAAGAAAAGATACATTACCTTCCAGCGGAAACATATCGATCAGCATAATCAGTTGGGAAGGGAAGATCTTCAGCATCACCTTCAATGATCTTGCAGTCCTTCAAGGGCGCCTTCTGCTTTGCCTTGGCAAGCTGGTGAGGGGACTGATCAAGAATCGTAACATTTTTAGCATCTACATGCTTAACAATACCCAGAGTAGTGAACCCAGTTCCACCACCAACGTCCACCACTATCATATTCCGATCATAGAGATCCGCAGGCTCGAGGGCATCGTCCCTCATGTCTTCAGTCCAGTGTCCAGGGTTTATGACATGGTCATAGATTATGGAGAGGAACCTGTAAAACCAGAATGCCTCCTTTTTGTGTTGTATGAACCTAGGTTGAGAAGCCGGCCTTGCAGAAGAGACACTGCATCTGAGTGTTAGGGTTCGAGCTTTTGATTCCCTGGTACAAGACAGCAATTCAACCCTGGGGATGGACTTGCCATTGAAGTCTGAACCCAGAAAACCTAACCCATGTGGAACACGTCTTGCAAAGGTGAGATTCTCAGCCCCGCTAAGCATTGAAGAATACATGAAATGATTGAAGGAAGTAAACCCACAAAAGAGCTGAGAATACTTTTTCTTTCCCCTATATTCAGAACTTCCTGCTTTGATGCCTCATTGAAACAGATTTTTGCCTCGCCAATTCCCCCTCACTGTGGTTTCATTCATCCACAATTACATATTCATTTTTCAAGACTTGAAAGGACACTGAGGAAGAGAGGAAGGGAAAAATTGAACGAGCACCTGGCCACCACAAACTTGGTTTCTGGAGAGATGGGTTCAAATTGTTACCTATCGATAAAATCACTCACGGGATGGCTGCATTGCCAACAAGCAACAAATCTAGTGTCTTTGGTACGAGGGGGTTTTTATAATTAAAAAAAGAAATTGGGGATGGGATATTACATGTGCAGTAAGGCTTGTTGTTTAACGTTCTCGGTGAGACATTCACACATTAACTTTCTCTTCCTCAGTCCTCACCCTCATTATAGAATACAATTTTACATTGACTGCGTTTGTTTGCAAAGGTGGGGTTGGAAAAAAAATTAATTTTTCAAACCTTTTCCCATCCCACCCAGCAAACAAACAAACAGACAAATAAACGCAACTTTATAGTATGATATTGATGGCTATAAACTTGGAATTTGGATCTTATCCTAGAGGAGGTTCTCACTTCTTCCAACAAGTTATAAGAATCAGCTATGTGGAATATTCTAATTCAAAGGTTTAAATAAATTTAATGAATATTTTTTAATTATAATATTATACATAGTTGAATTCTATATTATTAGGTATTTACTAGAAAGATTTCATTTAAGAAAAAGAGTCAAACTACCATAATTATAGGGTTAATATGGTGAACGTACTTCTAGCATATTGGTGGCAGCTTCCTCTGCATGAGTTTGAACCTCCACCTCTACCACACCTTCCAAAGGCCTCTAATCTCTATGGCTATTACTAGTTGATGACAAAAAAAAAAAAAAAAAAGAAAACCTTTTAGGTCAATATTATACATGGGAATTAATCAAGTCAAAGACTTTAAAACTCATAACATAACATAAAAGAATAAAAAAAACTAATGAACACATTTAGTTTAATACTCATTAAAATTATGGGTAGCAGTTCCCTTACATGAGATTTTTATTTTTATTTTACCTCATTTCTCTTTTTATTGACACGCCAACACCCCCCACCCAAGCACCTAAAAAAAAAAATAATAAATAAAAAATCCCAACCCCGACCCAAAATATAAAATAAAAATGGTATCAGAGCAAGGTTCAGTAGACGTTGCCGGAGGTATGCGAAGATTTAAAAAGAAGAGGATATGTGCCAGGAGAACGGAGAAGGCTTCGACGGATTGATCGAAGGTACGATTCTGGATCTAGAATCGTGAAGTTTTTTTATTTTTTATTTTTTCTTGTAGATTGATCGGGTTAGATCCTTTAAAAAAAAAAAAGAAGGTAGCGGTCGGATTTTGGATCGCTAGGAACATGCAACAATGTTTGGTGAAGTTGTTTTTGAGCTTTTTTTTTTTTTTTTGCTTGGTTTTAATGTAATGATTACATTGGTTGAAAAAAAAAATTGTGAGTGGAGAACGTGGAGGAAGAACCATAGAGGGAGAGAGAAAAAAAAAATTCTTCGGACTTAGTGGAAGTGACGAAATGAGGAGATTTTGCTTCGTTGGTATTGATTTTGTGAGTTCGTATGGAAATCGATGGTGAGGTTCTTTCAGTTGATTGATAGGTACGAAAGCCACAGATTGATCAAGTAAATTGTACGGGCTTGCAAGTAGTGTTGAAACAGGTGGAGCTCAGTTGACACTTTGGCAAGGGGTACAGGTAGACAGAATTTGCAGGTTGTTTAGGCGCAAAACAAGGGCAAATCTGGAAAGAAGCGATTGACTTTCGCTTTGGATTTGGTGAATGGTAGTGATCTCTCGGAGCCGGAATGTGACAGGGGAGATGGAGCCACGTCACATCGTGGCGATGAGCTATACGGGACACCCTTGGTGGGGGTGTGCGCTATGCTGGTTTAGTGATGGCGGTAACAAAAGCATCCCTGGAGGGGATGTGGGTCATGCGTGTATAGTGGCGATGAGCTGTACGGGACATCCCAGGTGGGGGGTGTGCGTCATACTGGTTTAGTGATGGCGGTAACAAAAGCAGCCCTGAAGGGGATGTGGGCCATGCGGTAAGGTGTGGTGGATACACAGAGACGAGTGATTGCAGAAAGACATCATCAACGGTTTTCTTCAAGGTGGTTTGCAGAATTCAAGCCAAGGTGGAGATTGTTGGGTTTGGGTGTCTTGTATTCTGTGGGTTTATGTAATTATGGTTTTTGTTGTATTTGTAATTGAAATAGGGTTTGGGTCAATTATTAGTACTAGGGTAAAATTACAATTGGGATTAGGGTTTTATGTTTCCCTATAAATAATCTCTGTGGGATAACCTATAAGCATCAATCCCTGTAGGGGATTAGGAAACCCATCTCGGGGATAGGGATTGGGCATAGAAGCAAATGATAATACTTTGTGGATGTGAAAGTGGTGTGAAGTTTTCTTGGAAATAGTAAAACTCCTTTTCTCTTTGGTGGACGTAGGCATGGTTTTGTCAAATCACGTTAAATCCCTCTTGTGTGCTTTGCTTGTGTTATTCTTTGTTCGTAGTTATGCATTGATAACTCTAAGAAATAGAGTTAAGATTTATAACTTTTATACTTGAGATGGCTTGATTTAGGAGTATTTTGTCTTTGTTTTAGTGATAGTATTCATTAGGTGTTGTTTTATTTAGTCTCAACATGTTGCATTTTGTTTAGTTCATTTTTGTCACATTGCATGAATTTCCCTTCTTTTTATGGATGAATTTGACTGTTTCTCTTTCTCTTGAACATGTAGGTGAAGATTCATAATAGAAGAACATGTCCTCTAACTTTGTTGTAGAGTTGTTGTTGCATTGCTACAACAACGGAGCAGAATATTCTCAGATCCAATTCAAATGGAATTGACCAAAAAGGGCTAACTTAAGTGGACTAAATTCTTGTAAATACATGATGGTTTTCAGCCCTTGATCTCAGGAGAAAGGTTCTAATCCTATGGCCAGAATCTAACCTAATGATTGAAGACATTTATGGAAGAAAGAGAAGAGAGGCAAGGAGGAGAGGAGGAGACATTCACCAAGGGAGAATAGAGACGGGCGAGAGGAAGGAGGTAGAGAACGAATGCCGGAGCTCTTGTGGAAGCAAGGAGCTCCGGAGTTGCCGATTTGTGAAGAAGAAAGCGGAGCTCATGTGGAAGCATTGAAGCCTTAGTTTATTCTTGTTTTTATAACTCTATCTCTATTTTCTAGTCTCATGTCAACTATACTTGGTTTTATGCATTTGAATTCGTTATGGACTAAATCTTAGCCGTGTTAGGATGATAGTAGTACCTAAACCTGAATTTTGATATGTAAATAATCATGTGTTCTTTAGTTTTATTGCAATCCACTTTATTGTTAATGAATTCAGCATGTTATATTGACTAATTTCAGTTCTTGAACCATCTTTCTTGAATGAATGTTATGATTTCATTAATTGAAAAATTAATGAAGTCTAAGTGTTTGTTGAATTGTGTGAGTTAGCATCATCTTTAATTAGGTTGTGTTAATTAGTAGGTTGGGTAGAAATACCCAATTACCTCACATTACCATTGATTGGATTGGGTTTAAATTGCATTCTTAATTCAATTCTTCATTGGAATATGCGATGTTGATTTAGGATGCTAGCTATGTGTATTGGAAAATACCATATTGCCATTCATTCCAAGTCTTGATTATCCGGGGTTGTAGTATTGCTTTAGTATTTGTGTTTTAAAATTGGGGGAAGGGAAACTGATTTCTAACACACTTGTCACCATAAGCCCATTGCTCAAATCTACATTTAGTTCCTTAGTCCGTATTTGGTAATAGTAGACAAACACCAACAACCGTTAATCATTTAAATCAATTTATTTTTACATTGAAAGTTAAGGATATAATTCCCCGTGGGATCGATACTATACTTATCATTTATTACTTGATTGCGATACGTATACTTGCGTGATATCTTGAGATACAAGCAACATGCATCCATTATCCCTAATAGTATCTTCATTAACAAAAAAAAATGATGTACCTTAATCAAAACAGCTATACAATATAAGTTGGGACAAAGCCTAGTTACATGAATAATTCATCCCTAAACACATGGAGAGGGAAATATAATTGGGAGTTCAGTTCCTCTATTCTGACCCCTTATTATTGATTTTAATTTTTTTGGTTAAGATTATTGATTTTAATTACTTTGTTAAAATTCAGTGATGGTCATCCTCTGTTGTTGGAAACAACACCAATATAACAAACAAAGACAAGCACACCGCAGAGAACACAAGGCAAACGAACCAAGGAGGACAAAAGACCAAACCGACAGCAAAGACGGGCACCCGAAAGGGGGGCAAGCCCAAAGGGACACAGCCACAAAGCCCAGAACAAGAAACCAAAATAACACAACCCCCAAAGGGGACAACACACGCCCAAGGGCGGACACAACACCCACAGGGGGACAAAGACACGCCCAAAGGCGGACAAAACCCACAAACGGGATGGAGCAGCGAAAGGGGAGAAGGCAAACCCCGACCGCGAGCCGAAAGGCGACGGCAAGCCGACGCAAAGAACGGACCGGACGGAGGCCGGGGCACCAGGAAACGCGAACCAAAGGAGCGCAGAAAAAACAAAAAAAAAAAAAAAAAACAGAACCACGGACAAGGGGAAACCAGACGGAAAGGAGAAAGCGAACGGAGGCGGGAAGAGGGAGGCGAGACGGGAAAGAGAACGGAAAAGAGAGAGAAAACGAGAAAACGGGAGAGAGAAACGAGAGGGCGGAGAGGAACGAGACACGGGAGAGAGAAACGAGAGGGCGAGAGAGGAACGAGACAGGGAGAGAGAAACGGGGAGAGAACGAGAGGGCGGAGGAGGTAAGAGAAAATGGGAGAGAGAACAGAAGGGAAAGAGAGAAACAAAAGGGAAAGAGAGAGAACGGGAGGAGGTAAACAAAACTGAAAGAACAGACGGGAGAGAGCAGGAGGAGAGGAAGAAAAACGGAGTTGGAGGAGACGGGATGGAGACGGGGGCCGGGAAGAAGAACAGGGATGTTAGGAGAGAATTGTTAGAACTGTGAGATTTACTGTCATCGTCTATTAATTTTGGTGATTAAAATGAGGAAAAGATTACCATGTGCAGAAAAAGTGGTCATGATCTTTGTGTAGGGATTCCAAAGTGTGTATATTCCCTCACTAATCTAATATTTATAAAAGTTAATACATATAGTGATAAGATTCAATGATCCGATAATTATCCTATGGATGACCATCAAACTAGCCGTCAGATCGGAATTACGGTCAAAATTTCAATCTCGACTATTAAAATTCAACGGTCGAGATTCAATTTTGAATGAGATTTCAGATCTAACAGTCCGAAATCTCGATTTGACGGTCATGCACATTTACCCAAGCAAAATTAAGATCAGTTAAAAAAAAAGGGAGAGCCATCAAAAATATTCCACTGTGTATTTGATTTCAAAGAACCAAAAGTTGTTGAGAATCCAGCAATGACATAGTGAAGGATACCATCTGGCTGAAATGCATGGGAGTGGGGAGGGATTCTTCAGAACGGTCCCTCTTAAGAGATATTTGGTTTAGGGAAACGATTGCATCTAAGACCGGGCATGAGTGCAACTGTGCCTGGATTGAGAGCTCACTTTGGTTCTAAGTGGTAACCAGAAATATTCCTTCTTTGCATTATTAAGTATTATCAAAATTGACAAATTAAAAGTTCTCACTCCTAGCTAGACCTGTAAATGAATAGTCGAAATTCGCCTATGAATTCGCATTAGTATTCATTTAAGGGTATCTGAATCTAGAATTTTTCTTATAAAAAAATTTCCATATCCGTCTCCCCTAAAAATGGCTGATAATCAAATTCGAAAGCCAGAAATCGATAACCGGAAAATCACAAATCATATATTATCAAGTTAGAGTAAAGTATTAAATAATTATTTCGTTAAAAAGTGTTGATATCGGATTCGAAAACCAATGTTTGGTAACTGAAAAATTGGAAGGAAAAAAAATGACAATAAAAAATCAATAATCAGATAGTTTTTTGGACTAGATTATTATCGGATATCTAACGGACACCTTCTATTAGTTTTTGCCGGATGTCAGATTCAGATAGTGAATTTGCTTATCGGATCGGATACAAATAGTGGTGTATCCAAACGGAATCCGATTCTTTTACAAGTCTACTCCTAGCAAACGATGTTTTTTGGGACTAAATTCTACTATCAATGAACATTTGACGATTTGAATTTCCCTACAATTTATATTACCAGAATTTCAGCCACAGATTAAGCTGGTTCCATGGTTTTTCGTTTCATGCTCTAGTTTCCTATATTTAGGTTTCCAAAGTCTTCGTGGTCGATTTTTGTCCCTCTTATCACCCTTCATTCCAACCATCTATTGAATATGGCATAGAAGTGACGATCCCTTTTCTCCCAGCCACAGTTTTAGTTTGATGCTACATCATTCTCGTTTCATATTGTAGGACATTCATGAGTTAACATTGGCTAACTACCAACGGGGGTTGGTCCAAGTGGTAAGCAGCTTAGTCCGTTTAAGCAAGGTTCCAGTATCGAAATCTTGTGGATGCAAAAAATCTCCGCTGGAAGACTCACCCACCACAGCCAGGTGTGAGACCTGGGTCGAACACCGGATTAGTCAGGGCAAAGCCATGAAAACCAGGACTGGCAACCAAAAAAAAAAAAAATAATTGGCTAACTTAGAAATCAATGTGCTATTGGATTTCCTCTTGAGGCACAAGCAAGAAGAAGTCAATAACATTTTGGATCCAGCACTGGTCAAATGAAACAATATTATCAATTTAGAACTAGGATGGGAAAATAAGATCACAATATACGCAAGAAAGAAAACCAATACCACTGAAGAACATCTATTATGTATTTATGTACACCATGTTTTGGGTTCATAGAGAAAAATAAGGAACTAGATGGTTAATATGATCCCCCATCAGAGAACTTAACAATAAAATTGGACAATGTATTACAATCCATAAAGTAAGGGTGTCAATCAGTACGGTTTTGGTAATTCGGTACGGTACCAACTTTGAATACCGAAAATTAGAACCGTACGGTACCAAATTTAAACGGTACGGTACGGTTTCGATATTAAATCGGTACGGAAAAACGGTTTAAACATGATATCTAGTGCGGTACAATTTTGGTACAAATGAATTTATGCCACTTTTGTTATTAGTTCATTAAGAACCTAATGAAATTGTGATCAACCAATTGATATAATTTGAAATTAACATAGATAAAACAAGTAAATCTAATTAATAGAGACAAAACAAGTAAATCTAGGAAGATGAGTGAATGATGAAACGAAAAATTGAAATAGGGAATTAGAGATAGGGTAAAGGTAAAATGTGTTAATTTTAAAATTACAACTTATATCCCTTAATTTAGTACGGTACCAATTCGGTACGGTTTCAGTATGTACCGACGGTATGAGTACCTAAAACCGGAACCGTACTGAAGAAATTCGGTTTCGGTACTTACCGTACCAAATTTTGAACGGTACGGTACAGTGTGGTTCGGTACGGTTAAACGGTTTTGGTATGCAATTGACACCCTTACCATAAAGGTAACAAGTCACCAAAGGATTTTCTGTACTGAAAGGACAAAATTGAAACATAACGATTGCATATTTCATGTCTGTTCTGCTCTACACTAGACACCAATGGCATGTCCAATGGGTGGCACTAGGAAAAGAGGAATTTAGGCAAAAAAAAATGAAGACATACTTCATGACTTCTTAGTGTAGCTTACGAACATGGAGACCGATGGAACCGCAGTTGGAGAGAGGACCACGATGGCTTTGGATGGATACACAAGTATGGAAAGAGCGGATGTGGTGAGCACTGGGGTACACTTGTACTACGAGAAACTTGGTATCAGAGGTATCCGCACTTTGGGTTTGATCACTGCTTCGAAAACTTTGTGCAGCTCCGTGCCATCGTGGTCCTCTCTCCAAGTGCGGTTCCATCTGTCTCCATGTTTTCCTTCCCACCATTTCTCCCCTTGCTTGATACCATGCCCATTTGAATCAAAATGCTCATTTCATTTGTCACCCCATTTCGACCACCCATCACCCTCACAGTGCTCAGCCCACTTATCAGTGTATTTCTTATTGCCACCCTGCCTATCATAATTCTCACCGCATCTGCCAAATGAACACAACACAAGAAGAAGGTATCAAAATTACATAAGATGAAAAGGTCTACAAAGTGCACCTAAACTAATGTGGCAAAACCAATGTGGCAAAGAATATTGTGAAACTATAAACACTCAATCGCAATCATAATCAGATAATTGGAAGACACTACAAAAAAATCCCATTTTTGGCGACGGTACTTTTGTAACCGTCGCCGTATATCAAGTGTTCCCGACGGAACAAAGTTGCAGGAATTTTTACCGACGGTCTAAAAAAAATACCGTCGTTGAATATAGACACCCTCCGAATTCAACAATGAAATATAGTTATTTTCGGCGACGGTAACGATCAAACCGCGGATGATCATTTTCGGCGACACTTTACGTTCAACCGTCGCGGAAGATGGGCTTTTCCAACGGTTTAACGGAAAACGTGGTGGAATATTGTTATTTTCAGGACGGTTTTCGTATAACCGTCGGCAAGTATCGCGCCCAAACTTCCCACCCTCCCGCTGATTTCACGAGCGATTTCTCTCTCACTCTCACATTCTCCCTCTTGTTTGCACTATCGCCAGC
The DNA here is from genome assembly GCF_041222555.1 of Hakea prostrata. Taxonomy (NCBI): domain Eukaryota; kingdom Viridiplantae; phylum Streptophyta; class Magnoliopsida; order Proteales; family Proteaceae; genus Hakea; species Hakea prostrata. Next base: position 25,478,138 of record NC_142600.1, on the reverse strand, counting down.
TCTCTCAGTCTCTCGCTCGCAGGTCTCTCCTGCTCGTGCTGTCTCTCCAACCTTCTTGGCTCGCAGGTTTCTCCAACATCTTGATTTTATTTTGGATTCGTGAGATTTGGAGTTATTTATAGTTTGATGCGTATATGGTCTAGAGATTGGAATGATCCAGACGTCACCCTATTCTCATCATCTCCGTCTCTCTCTTTCTTGCCCCTGCAACACAGAAATCGGAGTTCGAGTTGGGTCGGTATGAAGTTTGGAGATTGAGAGAGAAAGCTGTTGAGTTTGCGCAGTTGAAGAGAACGAGGGAGGTCAAAAGGTTCTGGGTTGATCTTGAAGAAAGCTATAGGTAATTAGGTTTTAAGATTTCGGCTTTTGGGTTTCTTGTTCATTCCAAGTTCTGTTTTCTAAGATTCCTCGGTTATGAGGTTGAAGCCAGTGGGTCGTATTTATGAGGGGTTTTGTGGTTTCTGAAGTGTGCAGCTAGAAAATTTTGTGTTTTTCTTTGTCCTCCTCTTAGTTGGATCTTGCGTATTGGATTTAAGCTCTTCTAGGGTTTAGCCTGGTTAGACACGCAAGTGGTGATAATCCCATGTTAAGTTTCTTTATCTGTTTTGTCTTGTGATTTGTCCGTCGGCGACAAGAGGGTTGATTTTTGTTCAAACCTGGTTTTGGGGTTGAAGTAGTATGGAGTCTTTTATCCTTTCTTATTTTCATCAGCTTTTTAAGTTCAAATTTTAACTTGCAGAGGTTGCTGAAGGTTTAGGGCTTTTGGGTTTTCCTGTTGGTTTTGAAGAATTAAGATGGTGGTGAGGTGGTGATGCATGGGGAGTAGAAGAGGGAGGGCTGGTGCAGAAAATGATAAAGAAGCGGCAGGCGGAATGCCAGCTTTCACTCCTCAATTACCTGCTTCTCATGCAGTGTAAAGTTCAACTCTTAACACTTTGCTTTGGATTGATTTGGCTTTCGTTTTGTTGCTGTTTTGCTTTCATTTCCTTCCTTTAGATTCTCTGAAGATTGAAGACATTGTGGTTCTGTTTTTAATTGTCTTTTAGTAATCCTTTTATATAAAATCTTAACTTGTCCATGCATCTAGTGTCTAGTTGGACTTATGAAGACTTCCTTGGTTTCATGTTCATACTGGTGAATGTTCCATTTCTTTCGTTGTACCTTCATTGGAAATGTTGAATCCTTCTCCTTCCTAAAGTAGTTGCCTACTTGGTTTGAGTGGATATCTAAGTGCAATATGCGTCCCTTGATGTTTGATGCCTCATGAGTTTTACCCCATTTAAAGAGAAAAAAAAAAAAAAAAAAAAAGAGAGAAAAAGAGAAAAAAAAGGGGAAACCAAGGGGGGGACGGAAACCGGAAAAGGTGGGAAGCCGGGGGGGTGGGTCCGCCCCTGGCAATATGGTTGATGTTTGATGCTTTCATTGAGTTTTACCATTTTAAGACATGGAAACTATGCATGTCATTGGGTTCAGCAGTTTGGCATGAAGTACCTTTTCTGGGGTTGTATGACTTGTATCTTAAGAAGTTAAACTCTCATCTGTTGAGCTTGTGAATGCCACCTCGATTCTTTGGGTTCATAATTTGGATACAACGAATGGATAAAAGAATGTGAATTTGAAGAACATGTTTTTAAGAGAGCCTATATGGCAAATCTGCCATTGAATTCGCTAAAGAAAATAAACAAGAAACAAATTACCAAATAAACTGCCATGAAGGGAGGTGAAAGAACAGACCTTCGGCCAGGTAACACACTTTGCATATGGAGAGAACAACTTTTATGTTGATTTGCAGTTTTTTGTTAGTTTTCTAGCAGTTCTACAGATTTGGTCATACTGCCATTATGTTACATGTTCTATTGTTGCTAATATAACTGTATGTTTGTTCATATTTTTGGTTTCAATGGCATAGATGGAAATAACAACCCTTTTTCTCGAGTTTCTGACTTTGGAGCCCTGGCTAATTCAGTTGCCCTGGCTAATTAGTTGGGTTTCGCATCGAGGATGCTGTAAACCTTGGCAGAAGTATGTACCATGCTCCCTTTTCAAAATTTCTTACCTGCAGGAAATAATTACTTTTCAATCTTTGAACTATTGTGCAACTCTCTGGTGCCCCCCCCCCCCCCCCTTTTTTTCTTCTTTTCTTTTTGTGACTTCATTTGAAACATCAGAAGTGCATTATCTTATGTATCTCAGTGGATGGTTTCTTGCATGCTGTATTAGATCCATTGCCCTCTAGTATGTTATCACCACCTGAAGTCATCAAGAAATGGTCCTTATTGTCTGTACCTTTTTTTTTTTTAGGTAAGCAGAACCAGCAGAAGGCATCAACACCTATTGATTTGCATGCTTATAGATTAAGTTTATCTGTGTTGGTTGAACCCTGATTTATAAATGGGAAACCATAAGCTAACATGGAGAGGAATGTACTTTTTTCAAGTAAGATAAGTAGCAGCAGAGGGTATGAATGCACCCTCGCAGATCAAGATTATAACCTTTGGTTAAACTCTGCTTTATAAATAACGAAGATTGGCTAAGATGTGAAAGAACGATGTGGCATATCTGGCTGTTAGATGCCTATGTATTGCCTATTGTGTTTGCGTGTGATATTTCAGTCTCAAATTCAACCATTTACCTTCCTGTTTATATTCATCCACCATTTGGTAGTGCTAAATTCTGTTTTCTATGTGGCATATTTTTGATAACCTTGAGACTTTACAATTGAGTAGGCGACCTTGGGATGCCCAAATTTTCAGCCTCTTCCCACTCAACAGATTCATCCGCGCTAACTCCTCTTTTCAATGTCCACCGACAAACCACCCCATTATCTCGTTGTTCAATACCTGTTTCCTTCCACCATCTTGATCCATCTGGAGTCACTTTCAAAGATGCTTCAGTAACCTTATCTAGAGCATGAGCAGCTTGTGCAGCATGTGATGAAAACAGCACACCAAGATCTTGTTCACCTCTAAGAAAAAGAACTTCTAAGTTTTTATCAGCAGTGTCTAATCTATCAGCTTCTTTTTTTTTTTGGCCAAAAACAAACAAGTGACAAATATATTAAATGAAAGAGTTTAGGTCATAGGACCTATACAATCGAGAAGAATCCACAATGAACAAAGGTGGTATACCCCACCAGGATCTATCGAGGGATAACCTGCAAGCAACCTTTGCAAGGAAATCAGCAAAGCCATTACCAACTCTAGGAATATAACTAAAAGAAATTCTAGTAAAGAAATAACAACGCTTCAATATATCTACAACTAAATTGAGACACATCCAATCTAAAGAAGATTGGAAATCATGGAGAGCACTAATAATAGGTAAGTAGTCCGAGTGAATATGCAAATCAACAGTTCCTAGAGAAGAGCCCAAAATAATGCCATCTCTAATGGCTTCAAGTTCGACTAAGGTTGTTGAAGCACTATGTCCACATCTGCTTTGTTCCGCTATAAAGCCACCATTATAATCCCACATGAGCTCTGAAGGGGTGGAAGAGGAGTGCGGTCACTTTCTGGATAAGTACTCTCAAAAGGAATGGAAAGACAATCCATTGACCGTTGTTTTTCCATCACAGAGTTAGTTGTACTTGGATTTGGAGTAGAGTTCTTAGAAATATTTGAAGTCCCAACATCATCTAAACTTCTATTGCCATCAAGGGGAGGAAGAGTCCATGTCCAAAAATTTGGACCTGGTGTTCCAGCCCCAAAATTTTCAGACTGGGAAACAGATAAACTTTTATTTTCTCATAAAATACTGTATTTTTCAGCAGTTTGACCAACTCATTATTAGCCTTCTAGAGTTCTAGTTTTATTTTTAACACCTCCAATTTAAATGCCGAACCCACACTCATTGTTCATGAATCTAGGTCTAGATTACCCGTTGGTTGTAAATCTCTAGATTCATGAAATCCTGTTCACAGATTTATGGAAGGGTGAAATCGGAGATTTCAAAAGCTATATAATTGTACATTCACAAAATCAGCGATCAAATAAATTAGGATGTCATGCAATTTCACATGGTCAAACTGTCTTAATGAATTATCCCAAACCTTTGCCATCCTCATCTTGTCTCTTAAGTTCCACTGCATGCATTTACTTTTGCTAAATATGACCATGAATAAACCAATTAACTCTCTAAGCAAAGGAAAATGCATACTAATCATACCCCCCCCCTTCAATTCCCAATGAACAGCATGATCTTGACCATACCACTTGCTCAATTTTGCCAACCTGAAGCTCAGTTAACTATTTAACTAGCTTATCTTTATGTTCCCACGAAATAAAATAAAAATCCACAGTAGAAGGAAAATACAGATACGAAATAAAGAGGCACCTTAATACTATATCCACAAGAAAGGAAAATTTGTGATACAATTAACTGCAAGGCACCTTAATACAACCATCATCATCTCCTGAGGCAATAGTAGTCTTCATCAAGTTGACAAAGCGGTTCACAGCAGCACTGTTCATGAGCAAACACATCGAGTCAATTTTCAAGCAGCTGAGAAGACAAACGACCAAATGGAAAGGCCTGAAGAAAGACGAAATTGATTGGGATTTGGTGGGATATAGAAAACCATACCCATGGGCATCTTTCAGGCGTGCAATGGTGGAACCAGTTTCCACATCTGTGGCCAGAATTGAACAATCTGGAGATCCGGTCAAAATAGCTGAACGCATATATCCCATCCAAACCAAATTTAAGTAAGTTACAGATGAAGAAAAAAATTTGTTTTAAAATTTGACTGTTGGGTAAAAGTGGAAAGTCAAATAGCAATACCACAGCCTCCATTGATAAATCGAACAGCCCTACCTGATTCACATGAATTTCCAACAACCTGAAAGAATGGGAATAAGGAGCATAAGAAAAATGAAGACGATGCCAGAGATGCAATCAAAACTAACCTAATCCAACGATTCTTGAAGACGATGAATCGCCGAGGACTGCTGACCTTCGAATAGGTGGGAGAATCGTTGGGTCGAACTCCATAAAGGATAAATAAAGATTGTGAAGAACCGAAACGAGATTTGACAGACGGGATACCTCGAACTCAAAAAAACTGAATGAAGTTCTTGGCTTCTTGCAAATATGGCTTCAACGGCGGGCACCGGAGTGCCCTGGTTTCTCGAAATCGTGCTCCAGCAAGAGGGTTTTGGGTATCGGGTGAATGAGGGACTCGATATTGTAAATTAATATAATTTAATCCCTTCAATTGTGAAAAAGAAAATCAATATTTACACACAACCCCTCGTTGTTTAAATCTCCACTGTCATTCAAATGTCGATGAGGTGGTGATATCATGGCCGTCGGCAGCAGCAAGGTTCTAGAGTTTCTAGGAGTTGTTAGGGTCCTACCACCTTCGAAACACCCACATTGTTTTATTGAAGTTGTGGGGGGCACATTACGGTCATTTCCCATCGATCTCCTATAAAATGGCATTAGAAATTCAAAACCCTAAACCCAGCGTTCTCCTGTAGTTGAAATCTGGAAACGGAGGAAGAAGCAGTGATGTTGCGGTCTTCGGCAGCTATTGCGCCAAGGATGTTGAGGCTTGTCGCGGCGGCGGCTTCATCTCGCCAATCCATTCTCTGCCACCGAGTCATAGCCGCCTCGCCGGAAAGCCCAAATTGTATTCTTTCATTCACATTTGATTCGTTCCTATCTAGATTTCCTTCAATTGCCGAGCAGTCTCGTGGATTCGCACGTGGACAACGGTTCAGCGAAGACGACAACGATGAAGACAACGATGAAGATGAAGGTGATGATATGAAAGTCGACAACTATGAGTTTGATCCCGACATGGAAGGTATGGACAGCGGGGAAGACGATTTTGCCACGGACGAAGATGAAGATGAGGACGATGGTGATGACGAAATCCAGCGGAAGAATAAGAAATAAGAGATTCAAGCTCATTAGATTATGATAAAGAGTAGAAGTTCTGTAATCCTTCTCGTTCTCTTCTTGTCAATTTTCGCAAGAAAAATATAGAAAACAGAGAAATCCTATTCTGTTCTTTTATACCATATTACCTGTAAGAGTTGAGTTCAGAAAGTAAAGGCGTGAATCGTTTTCTGTGGATGAGTCGTCTCTGTAGTAGTACGTTTTTGGAATTTTCATTCCGTCTTCTTCCATTAGTGTTGTGGGTGGTTTTTTTCGAACTTAAATCCATTGAAATTGTTGTGTATCTTTTGTAATATCAAAGCTACCGTCTGCGAGAAAATAAAGTTCTGACAAGATGGGTGAAGAAGAGACTTGGATCACTCATTTGAGTGAGAGGATATTTTAGTAATTTAAAGAATGTTTTTTAGATTGAAATTAACGGTCATATCTTTGGATTTTATCCGTCGGTAAATTGAAATTTTATAAAACAGGGAGAATTGGGCAAAGTAAGATTTTGATTTTGATTTTTTTTTTGGTGATGCGTGCAAAGTAAGAATTAAGCAAGGTCCGATATCTCGTTGGGATATTGTTTTTCGTAGGTTGTAGAAATTGAGGAGTCGGAGAGACTTTGCGTTTTCGACGATATCTCGCCTGACGGAGGTCCGGTCACTCGCTCGTTGTGCAAAGGAGTCCGCGTCTTCCTCGATCAATTGAAGCATCGCCTTTCAGGCGGTATTGCTATGTGAGTTCGACAACTAACGAAAGTTGCGGCGGGACGTGAGGAAACATGCAGTAGCCAAAATGAAGAAGCGGCTGCAAACATAGGTTAAGCAACAAAGTGTAGTGCAAGGTGTGATCTTTAGAAAAGGGTCTCTAAGGTTTGGAGGAACTTGAGTGAGAAGAAGAGGATGAGACACAAGCGGCGAGCCATCCTCATGGATATATCATCATGTTTTTTTTATTTTGCCTAAAGTTCGACAACTAACGAAAGTGCAGAAGTGAAACATGCAGTAGCCAAAAGAAGAAGCGGCTGCAGACATAGGTTCAGCAACAAAGTGTAGTGCAAGGTGTGATCTTAGGAAAAGGGTCTCAGGTTTGGAGGAACTTGAGTGAGAAGAAGAGGATGAGGAAGGACAGACAAAGAAGCGGCTATGGATTTAGGCAAGGTGGATTTAGGAAAAGGGTCTCAGGTTTGGAGGAACTTGAGTGAGAAGAAGAGGATGAGGTAGCAGCGGCTATGGATTTTGGCGGTTTTTGCCTGTACTTGCCGCCGATTTTTTGGCGATATATGCAATAAATTGATTTCACCCCCCCCCCGGTTTCGCTCCTCACCAAATCGGAGTTTTGCTGATATGTTTGTTTTTATATGGAATTAAGCCCTAATTAAGTTTTTCTTTTTTAGTTTTTTGGTAAAGAGAACCTATTTAAGTGGGCGCTATGAATCTCATTTTTTATTAAAAGAAGAAAAAGGTCGTGAACCCAAAATTATTATTATTATTATTTTTTTTTGGTACTTGTGCTATATTGAAAATGTAATGCCGTCTTCAAGGGTAAAACCTAAGACCTCTCCACCGAGAATTGTGGATCTTTACCACTCAACCAACCCAAAATTAATATTATTATAAAATACTATGATTAATGTGGTTGATTCGCCCACAAACCTTTGTTTATATTTTGTTGCTCAAAAGAGAAAACCTTGGTTCATATATAATATGTTTTTTGGTCGAAGAACCTTGCTCTATATTGATTGTCTATGTTTCATCGCCCGAACGCCCCCAAGAATATATAATAAATATTGACCCAACTTGTTACCAAGGATCGATTAATCTCATGGGGTTGGAATATTGACTCAACTTGCTCGTTATGCCAGTTGGTAGGAGAGTCCCGTGCTCATATTTTCTTCTCCTGTCCTTTCTCGTTTGGCGTCTGGAGCTGTCTCATGATCCTTCATGGACTCAAGGATCCTGGTCCTCTTTCGTGGGCGAACGCCTTGCAATGGTGCATTGAACATTTTAGGGGATCCGATAGCTTGAATGATGTGAGACGATTCAGCTTTGTTACCATGATTTATTTTCTGTGGCAGGAAAGGAATAATTGTACCTTTCTGCAGGATTCTCGGAGTGACCTCAACATCTTTTATTTAGTGGCTAAGATGACCCAATTACTGTTTCAATTTGCAAGGCTAGTGGTGGAGGATTGCCCGAGACAGAGACAGTTCTTCTCTAGTTGGGGTATTTCGGTTTCTTTTGCCCAAGTCAAGAGTTCTGTCCATTATTGGTTACCACCGCCATGGGGTTAGATCCTAATCAACTGTGGCGGTTCTCTCCGGGGACATATTGGGGGGTATGGTGCTATGGCTCGGAATTGTAGAGGTGATGTTATTTTTACTTGTTCTGGTGGCTGTGCTAATGTGGGTGTTTTTCATGTTGAGATACTTGCAATTTGGTGTGGTTTACAGTTTGGCGGCAATCTCTGTTGTAATAAGGTTATGGTGCATTCTGACTCCCAAGTGGCTAGGACTTTACTCGGTACTTACCACTCACATTGGGGGATATTACACATTGTTCAAGATATTCTTCACTTGAGATCTTTGTTTCAGGAGTGTATTTTGGTGCAAGGAGTTAGGAAGACTAATAGGTGGGCGGATTATTTAGCCGAATTAGCAACAATGGACCAAGAAACTTTGTTGGATCTTCTCTCTTTGCCTGCTCAGCTCTCTCAATATGTTGTAAAAGAGCAGCAGGGTCGTAGGTTCTTTAGAACCTAATCCTGTATTATTGTATGTATTCTATTTATTTCTATTTATATATATATAAAATAATAATAATAATAATAATAATAATAATAATAATAATAATAAACAAAATTGAAATGGTTCAGACATGGACTAATAAAAATCCCAACAGCTGGGCCACAATGGCCCACATGGTCCCCATGTACGGTAAGACATTGCAAAAAAAGTCAAACAATCAAAAAACCTTTTCACTTTCATGTCTTGCCAATTTGGTTGGAAATTTAGAGGAGGTATTTACTTAGGGTTATTCTAGTAGTAAGACCAATGCCTCTTAGTAAAGAAGTCGTGAGTTTGACTCTCGTCGAGACATACATAATATTCACATTCTCTGTATATAATATAAAAAGTGCCTTTTTACCAAAAAAAATTAGAATTGTTACTTAGCACGCAACATACTATACGTAACTCATCGATGATTAGAGAGATGATACGAATTTGAGGGAGGAAAATCAAACAAAGCCTACCAGATTGCCTTATGAACTGGTCTTTAAAACATGTCAAGGACATAGAGAACTACATTGTTCCGAGAGGCTGCAACCCAAGTGTGATCACGCAGAACATAAGTTATGCATTGACTGAGATGAATTACTCTTGTCTAATCTCCATCTCAACTTATGGAAATACTAATGGTATCCCTATCTCTGCCCAAAGGGCACTCTCCAACACTGGAATTGCTTTCAATCAAGTCCTTTCGGGTAAAGTTTCGTGTGGAAACCTCACATTGTTGTGTCACGCAGATAATCAGATTTCAGGTTCATTATCGTCTTTATTGGGCGGCTGTGGCGGTGGGTGATTTCCAGCAAGGGTAAAGTGGGGGTGGTGGTTGCCAACAGGGGAGGGGGTATGGTGGCTTCCGACAAGGTGCAAGAAGTAGATGAGTGAATGGAGAATCCCTTCCCCCACCTAAGGATTGGTATGTGAGGTAATTTGGTTATAGCGCTACACTTAAGGGCATTATGGTTATTTCAATTTAAAATTTTGAATTAATTTACAGTATCAAGCCCATTTTCTAAGAGTGAGTAACTAGTAATTTTGGAATTGGGTCACCTAATATTTGGCACTTAATAGGAGTGGCTAAAGTTTCACCCCACTTAAGTGGGCCATGAGTGAAGAACTCTTTTTCATTTTTTTCCATATGATAACGGAAATATGAATAAGCAAAATATAGTTTTTATTTCAATTAAAAAAGTGTAGCAATAAGAGAATTTGAAAAAAGCCTAAAGATAGCTAAACCCATGAAATATCTCTTGATTGAGTGTGAGATGTATGAGGGGAGGTATCTGAACCTAGGTTGATGTAATTGAGTAGTTGACTTGCATTGGGCTATGTATAACCTTGACATGCGCCAATACTCATACCAATGGTGTGGTGAAAGAGTGATGACCTAAATTCCAGCCATGGTGATAGTTTGAGAGGGATGCCTTGATCCCTTACCCAGTATCTCAAGATCGGTAACCAACCCTGTGAAAGATCGAGTGATGAGACCTCCCCAGAAGAGGTTGGTGTTCTATTTTAAGTTGTGACTACCATCAGAGATTAACATCCGTTAGAATATAGTTGCATTCTTGCATCCCATCTCATGTAATATTGTACTATGTGATTTATTGATTTGGACTGTGATATTAGTTATTTGTTCGTGAACTACTCGCTAAATTCTTTTGAGCTCACCGTTCAGGAAATTGTTGCTTTAGACTTTGCTGCAGATCCAGATATTACAGAAATTCAAGAATACGAGACACCGGCTACCGATTCGTACAATATACAAGATTTTGGGGACTATGATGTTCATGGTGAAGAATGTTTGTGTCTCAACTGTGTGTACCAGAATTAGTTCAACTCATGAGTTAATTTATGCTGTTGGTGATACAGAAAACTTTGAGTTTCGAAATTATATTTTACTTAAGAACTTGTACCTGATGTAACACTTAGGAAATTTTGACTTTTCTTTACTCATTATAGTTGTTTACTGTTGTTTTGTCATCACTTCCGCACTCTGATTTGGTTTTGAGATCCTTGTTACTTGATATATTTCTTTATTAATATTATGACATTAATTTATTCTTGCTTATGATTGGTCTATTGTGCGAAATAGTTGGTGATTGTCTGAGATCTGATCTGTGGGATTGTGGATCACTCATCTAGGTATTCGGGTGAATGAATATCGGCTAGGTGGATGTGAGACTCCATCCATACTTCACCAATAAGGCTTTATCAAAGTAGTGGAGATTGCGAAACCCAATGCCCCCTTTCTTTTTAGACTGACATAGGAATATAGGATATCCCATTTAATTCAATGGATTTCAAAATTGTCTTGATTTTTCCACCAGAAATTTGAAATTAGCCAAAATAATTTATTACACATGTCCTTGGGAAAGAGGAAATTCAACATTATATATGTTGGTATCGCAGTAGTTGTTGCTTTGATGAGGATTTCCTTCCTAGCCCGAGAGAGAAGTTTCTTTTTCCATGCATGATCAAATTTCATACGTGAACCCAAAAGTGTAATAAACTAATATAATTAATGTGATTGACTTAGAGATATGTTCTCGTTTGACTTCTTTTAACTATATTCATGAATATCTACAAAATAAATCAAAAGAGGGACTCTAAGGAGACCTAAGTAGACAAAAACAGATCCTCTACCCCAGGTCCCCAACCACCCCTATATTTCCAAAATTTTCTCTCGGAGTCCACCTAACACGGCCATCCTAACTATATTCAAATGTGAACCTTCGTTTATGTTGACCGTCGGTCTATGGTTTCATCGGCCAAAAGTATAAATAAATGAAATGGTTCAAATACGGACCATTAAAAATCCCAAACGGCCGGGCCACATTGGCTTACAAACCGTACGCACCATGTACGGTACGACATTGTAGAAAAGTCAAACAATCAAAAAGAATATATGTGAATATCGACCTTTCCTACTTTCACAGTTTCACGTTCCCATTTGGTTGGAAATTTAGAGCCGCTACTTAACACGCGACATACAACACCTAACCCACAGATGACTGGAGAGATGATACCAATCTAACGGAGGAAAATCAAACAAAGCGCACCAGATTGCCTTAAGAGCCGGTCATTGAAACGGGTCACGGAAATAATGGCGACTTCTCTGGTCTGGTTAAGTCAACATCGTTGGAAAGCAGTTTTAAACTTCTTTCCACACTTCTCGTTACGTCTACCATAACACTTTCAGAACAGCCAGTTGAGCCAAACTTCCTGCTTCAACTCAACTGAAGATCTATGCTCTCTCTGTAATTCTTCGAATTCTCAAGGAGGAGTGAGAGAGACAGAGAGAGAGAGAGATTGGCATTTTGTTTTGATGGAATCAATTTCACCGCCGATCGGCGTAAAAATTGTTGCTTCATCAGTAAAGAAGCCTTGTTGTACTGTTGGATTTGCTGGTTCTGTTGTACCAAGATTAAGAAATTTTGATAGAATTTGCAAGACTAACCGTGTTTTCTCGGAGAAGAAGAATCCAGCAATCGATTTCAGTGATCCTGACTGGAAAATCAAGTTTCAGGAGGATTTCGAGAAGCGATTCAACATTCCTCATCTAACTGACACTTTTGATGACATTGTTCCCATTCCATCTACCTTTTGCCTAAGGAGGACCAGGTTTTCTCCTTCTTCTCTCATCTTTTCCTTCTAGAGTTGACAGAATTTTTACCATTTGAAAATTCCATAGTGCTGATTGATTGTGTGCATCAGAGTAAGCAGTTTTTGTTTCTTTGTCTAATTATTGAGATGGAGGTCGGTTATTCTGGTTTGGACTTTAAATTACCTTAAATATTAGCTTCAATCTTTATGAATGGAAAACAAAGACGTGCAGCAAAGTTAACAAAAGTTCATGGTGAAGACCTCACAGAAAAATTGTCTTTTTAGTGCAGAGACTTTTGTTATCAAACTAAAATTTCCATCTCCGAGAACTGTGCACAATTGTTTCTCTCTGAAACGCTTGTTTTGATGTCTTTCCATCTTTTAGGCCACCTGTGAGCGAGGATTTTGCAGACGGATACCCATCAGATGAGAAATGGCATGGATACATAAACAATAATGATAGAGTGCTTCTTAAGGTACAATCCCTCCTCCCTCGTGTCGTTGTTATAGGTTTCTTTGAGGATTTTAAAATGTGCATTACATAAAGTATCGGTTTCCCTCCTGTATAAATACGATATGCGTATACTGTTTCGATGTTCATATCAATGTAACAGTGAGCTGATTAATATTCAAGGCCCTGGAGTACATTGCTCCTATCTGGCAGTTTCTCTATAGAAGTGGATGAAAGATTTCCATTCATCATGAGGTTCAGTGAAACTCAGTCGTTATATAAAACACACACAACTTTATGACATAGCAACATTGCCTTGATTGAGAAAATGGAATATTTACGACATGGCACCTAGGACACTTTTGATACAAACCTTACTCTCTCTTTCTTTTTTTTGGTTTGTTTTGTGAAGGACAAATTACCATGGAAAATGTAGTTATAAATGTTCACTTAACAATAAAGTGCAATGCTTTGCCAAGAATACATCAAATCCTGTCAAAGTCACTGAGATCCATGAAAGGTTTACAAAATCAGAAATTTTAATTGAACTTCAGGAAATTATACTATGAACCATCGCAAAGTAAGGTAGTGATGCTCTAAAAAGATTAATGCCTGTTGAAATACCACCACACCCTTCTGCAGCACTAACGCTCATTTAGGATAAACATTGATCTATTTCATTATACATCCCTCAATTGGAAAATCCTACCTGAAATTGTATATGAATCAACATCAAATGCTTTACCACTTTACAAGACTAGCAGGCCTCGTTTCTATTTTGGCATTTCGGAAAATGAAATTCAAACAAACCAGATTGAATATAACTTTGGCCATTTTCCGCTTTTCTATGAAAAAAGGGATCAAGGAGTCCATCTGTTATGCCCTGTGGGTGTTTAAGAAACCACTCTTTGGGACCGTCATTTATCATTATGTTGCAGCTTGATCTCCATCATACAGTAGATATTGTGGGGGGGGGGGTAATTAGGTCAGTGAACCTGGTTGATGTGTCATAAGTGCTCACAAACACTTAGTATATCAAGTGGAACTGCAGGTGAGGTTGCTTCCTAGCTGTTGGCCAGGTTCATATTTGAAGGGTTACTTACTAGCATTGCAAGGCATGATCTTAATAGGGTGATGTAAAGCCCAAATCTAGGGTTTATCTTCAGGATCAGTTCAGTGAACCATCAGTAATGCTAGGGTTTTACAGCCCTGCAGTTATGAGATAGGGCTGCTTTTGATTGATTCCAGGGTTGGGAATAGGATAAACAAGGTTCGAGTATTAGTTGGAGACTAGGGTCTAAAGAAATTCAAATCAGATCCTTACCTTAGTTTTATTTCAGTTTTGAATCTCCAAGTTTAGGCCTTAGGGTTTCAGAAAATTAGGTTTTCTTCGATATTAGAGTTTCCAAGGGGTGGCTGGGTTAGGGTTAAGGCTGAAGATAAAGGAGGGGTAGGGGATGACAATTCTAAAAGTAACCACATTTTGGTTGAAGGGTTTGAAAGATCTAAGAAGGCCACGGATTCTAGAGTTTTTGGGAATACGGGGCAGCAAAGAAAGTAGGGTCTAGACTAGGGGTTGGTTGGTCTGATTGGGCTGAAACTGAGAGGGAAAGTCACTGGGGTTGGCGGAATGAGGTTCCTAAAGTTTAGGACAGATTTAATGGTTGGATTGCCATAGATCCAACCTTGAATTTGAGGTCTTTTGAGAAGTTCGAAAGTTCTAGAAAAAATCCAGGAAAAATGAAAAAGGATATGGGGACTAGGCTTCAGGGAAGAAGAAGGGATTCAGCCTTCTTGAGTTTTAAAGGGATGGATAGGCCTAAGGTTGGGATGGAAAACTAGGGAAGGAGAGGGGGAAAAGGTTTCCTAAAGGGATTAGGATATGGAGAGGGGAAGGGTGAAACCTAGGGTTTAGGATTTGGGGAAGAACTATCGCTGCTGCGGGATGGGGGGAATAAGGAAGAAGAATGGTAATGAAGAGAAGAAGAAAGGAGAAAGGTAGGTGATGTAACCCAACTCTAGGGTTACAGTTTCTTGAAATAATACTCTAAAGTCAGGGCTATCCCAGAATCTTCCAGCAACTGATCACCAAAATGTTATGGGTTGATTTAAAATAAAAGGAATACTTGTGGAAAGGGATATGGGTTGCTTGGGAAAAATTAGAGTTTTACTAAATTCCCATGGTTATGGTTTGACAACACTAATGGATGGATAAGAGGAGAGTTAGGGTTTTAATAAGCTCCTATGGGATGATTTGAGATACCCAAAATTAATATTGGAAAGCTCAATTAATAAAACCTGGATTGGCAAAGATAACTTGGGAATAGGGTAAAATTAGGGTGGATGGATCTTGGGTTCCTTTACCTTTTTTTTTTCTTTTAAATTTATTTTGTTTTATGTTTTATGTTTTCCTGCAAGTCAGAAAAGAGGGAGAGTGGGAGCTGAGAGGGAAAGAGAGAGGGGGGGGGGGGATGCTACAAGGTGTGGGAGGGTTGGGGGATGGGTCTGGGGAGATCCTAGGGGATAAGGGAGGGGATCTAAGGGGTTGGCAGGGGTGGGAAATAGGAATTTGGGGGCTGCAAAGGGATAGGATGGGCTCCTAGGGTGTGCGCAAGAGAGAGAAGTGGAGGGAAGGGCTGCAATGGGTGTGGGGTGAAGGGGAAGGGGGCTGGGGGTATGTACTTGTACAGACTGCTGGAGATGAGGATGACTGCTGGTTTTGGAAGAAAGATTGCTGCACTTGGAACCAAGAAACTAAGAATCCACTGTGGCCTACCAAGAAGGCCATGACTTTATTTCCACAAGAGTTCTTCAATTCTTTATTCAATACAAATTGTCTTTACGATGAAAAGAATAGCCTATTTATAGCCTTAAACCAAGAAGAAAGAATCTAACTCTAATTGGGAAACTGGGACTTAGACTCAACTGGGTCTTAGAAACTAACTCAGCTAGGGATCCCTTCATAAGTTAGGATACGCTTTACAATTAAATAACAGCCACATAAAATAAAAGATCTTGACTTGAAATAAAGTTTCCATAAAGAGTCCTACTTAAAAGAAAGACTCCTTATGATACCATAACTCAACTACTAACTCAAACTAGACTCAACTACTAACTCAAACTAGGACTTCAAGACATGATCGGACTCAGAAAACTAAAACCAAAATTCTGAAAATAAAATCAACAGCTAATTAGCGTTAGCAAATGACCAATTGCACCTTTTTGGGTTCCGTCAGCCCTAGGTGCATCACCTTGGTGGGGCCTTGGGGCCCTCACTAGGGTTTTGGCTAGTGGGAGGGCCCTTGTTCACATCAGTAGGGGTTGGGGATGGGATTACAGTTACTTGTAGGAGAGAAAGGGATGTAGAAGCACTCGAATAACAGAAGCCACAGGCTTCCTTCCTCAAGAAACCCAAACTCCAATATTCACATTCAATTCTTAGTTTATTCAATAATCAAACTCGTCCTCTTTACAAGCTAGGGGCTATATTTATAGCCTTACATGAATGGACTCATTATAGTACTCAACAGTAGAAGGTGGTTCATACCAGGACTTCTACTCAGACTCAAATTGGAAAGAAAACAAATGAGGACTCTAACTAAATAAAAGTGCAAACACATAAGGAATTCTAATTTAAGAAGGAATCCCATTTAAGATAGGACTCCAACTTAGAAACCCAAACAAAGAGGGATTTCTACTTTACTTGGGACTCCCATGCTACTAAGGACTCTCACTTGTCTCTCTTCGGGATGATTTAAATTCCTAAACACGAGTAGGAGTGGACTCCTTGTAAAAATTGGAATACAAGTAAGGGAATCCCTCTCTAATTGGAACTCTTCAATAACTTGACCAAAACAAATCTAAACTTCAAAGAAAAAGTAGAACTAGTTTCCTAATAGAATTTGAGCTACTACTAGAGGAATCCCTCTCTAATTAGAAATCCTAGCTAGACTAGGACTCTTTTATAGCAACGAAGGACTCAAATAACAGACAAGGATAGACTTGGACTTCTAACAAGATTTTGATTTTGGCTAGATCAAATTGGGTTAGACTAGGGGTACCCAAAATGAGCAAAATGTCCCTATGTTGGCCAAATTTCCTTGGTTTTTTGGCTGGGCAACCTCCTTCAGCCTTCTTTGTGTGGTTCTGGATCCGGTTCACATCATATAGGGTCTGATTTAATCTATACTGCTCTTTGTTGAGGACATTTTTGTCATATTAAGGGAGTAGAATACTAGAACCAATTGTTGTGTCCACTTAATTGGCAAACTGCAACTACTCTTAGATTGTAGAATCTTTTTGATTTTCCGTCTTGATTTCTATCATCCATTAATTGCATAAAGATACGTGGTGAGTTTTAGGTAAATAGATTGATACTAGGCCCAAGTTATTCTAACTTCTAAGGAGCTATTAATCCAGATTGGCGTGGAACAGTTGATGTAGTGCGGAAAAGGCCAAGGTTGACTCTCTATAATAGAGCAGATTGGTGTTGGCAAATCATTGAATGGATGGACCCAGCCAGCACAATCCATAGGCAAAAAGTCCTAGGGTACTATGATTTTTGATTGATCTTGATCCACAACGTCCACTAGTTGGATAAGGAGCACTCAAGTTGAATATAGTGTAACTAAACTAGCTAGTTTGTTTCCTTTAGTCATGTAATAAGGTTTACTATTATGTTGTGACCTGAATTCTTTTACCTGACTTCGAAGATGGACCTGCACTGACATAGCTTGGTGGGCAACTTGAATGATCTGTTTTTGGAGATCTGTGATGGAAGTGGAGGGCCCATCACTGATCTTGGTCTATGGTGGGGGTGTGGGGCCCCCCCACCGTATGGTACAATCTAACCCGATGAATCGACCTGTTCACCCAGTTAGAGTTTATATATGTACCTTATGTTCGCCTACGAGATTATTGAGAGATTTGGAGATTTTTCAATTTAGGATTTTGGGTGAGAGTTCCTATAATGCCGTTCTTGGCAATTGGTTGTTGTTAGAAAACAAGCTTTAAATAATCAAAACAGCAGTTGAACTTGAATAGAGAAAAGAGAGAAAAATAAGAATAGAAGAGAGATGAAGAACCAGTAGAAGAGGCCTGTGATTCTTGCTTAAGAGTCTAGAATCACAGAGCCCTTTTATATATAGCTTCTAATGAATCTAATAAAACTTGAGAGACAAGTAATTGTCCTCTAGAAAAAGGAAACAAAAAAATTACAATTTTAGTAACTTCCTAGCTCCTAAATAGAAAATTCTGAAAATAGAAACCACCACCAAAAGAGAAACTATGCTTTCTAAAAACTCCCAAAACTTATGTAGCAAGACTCCAACATTAGAAATAGAAAGTAGAGTAGCATCACTAGCATATATTGTTCACGTGAACAGTACCGTGAACAGCAAAATCAGATTTTTTTACTGTTCATGTGAATAGTGTCGTGAACAGTAAATAGCCCAAGTGTATATACTTCAACAGTTGTGAAATCTCCGTTGGTTCTTTCTTCTACATGGTGAAAAGCTCTTCCTCTTTATCCGTGGACATAGAACACCGCATTGGTGTGTGTGTGAACCATGTTAGATCTTTGTGTGTTTTCGCTTTCTTTTTGTTTCAAATCGTAATTTCTAGGTGTTTGTTTTAACATCTACAATATCAGTTGTTATGCTAGAATTGATCTGCTTTATTTTCTATACTTTAGATTCTGTTTCTAATATTCTTTATCTTCTTGCCAATCTTGTCAGACCATAAACTACTCTTCACCTACATCTGCTGGTGCTGAATGCATTGATCCTAATTGTACCTGGGTGGAGCAGTGGTATGTGCATGACATAACTGAATGAAGATTTAGTAGTTCCAAACAAAACGTGGATAATACTGTTAGAATTTTTATTTCTTACTTAGGAAACTTGATTTCTTAATGTTTGGGTTGCAGGATATGAATTCTTATCTACGAAGGGACAGAATATCTGTAGTCTGTCCCAGATTATATTTAGCTTTAGAAAATTAATCTTGAGCTAATGTATTGCTTTATGCAGACATGAAACACTAGGTGCTATTTTTGCAAATTGATTTTCTCCTGAAAATCAAATACTACAACAACAATAACAAGCCTTGTCCCAACTAAATGGGGCCGGCTAGATGGATTCTTGCCTTCCAATCAGCTTTGTTTGAGGCCATATGAGATACTAGCCCTAAGTATTCATATCCTTTCTCACCACTTCTCTTAAGATTATCTTAGGTCTACCTCAAGTTCTTCTATTTCCTTCAATCAAATAAATTTGGGAATCCATACTTCTTTCTCATAAATTGATAAATATAATTCCCTTTTCTATTTTCTGTTTAATGACTTGGAAATATTAGTCAAACTAAGATTGCTGAAAGAAAAATTTTACAGGTACAAGCCTTCTTCCTTAAAAATTGGACTGAACCATTTTGAAGGACTTGAGAATCAAATTTCTTTTTAAAACAATGGCATTTTAACTTTTCTTGTCATGATGAGCATTGATAATATGCTTTTTAGATTTTTGGTTTCAGTTAATTCTGCTACTTTTGATGCTCCAAATTTTTTATGTTAACTTTGATCATGAGTTCCTGTATCATGCAGGAACTCACTTTGTTTTAAAAAAATAATATTATTAGTGTAGAAACACCTATCAAGATGCAGAAAAGAATGGAAACAATTAATCACGTGGTTTCGCAAGATTTCCTGCATCCATAGTAAGATGAGTTCTGTTTCACTATCAACGGAGAGTACGGTTACAGCCACTCATCCTAACACCTCCCCAAGTTGCATTACAGAGAAAATACCCTCACTACAAATTCATGGTACAACCTTATAAAGGAATTTTACTGAAATACCTATCTTGTCCTCAAAAAAATTTCCTCAGGCAGTTAGGCCTCCCAGCCCCAAACCCTGCATGGACCTATTGGCTTGTTGAGGCCTTCCCAGTATCTTAGATTAACATGCAAGGTGAGTCAAGTCCTCAAGGCCTTGTGGCCTATGGTTTCCACACAATAGCCCTTTGAATCAACCATGAATCCAAGCGACAGAATATGAGACATCGTGCCTCAACTATAGAGCCAGCGCTTATATGAAACAAAGAAGAAATGAAGGATCCAAAGTAGCAGGAAACTTTTAAGAAATGAGAATATGAGATGCATCTCACCAGTTTCTCCTTCCTGATAGCCATGAGAGCTCCTAGTCTTCTCTCTATCTATCCTGCCTTCCATGGCCTAATAAGAATGAATTTTTTAGAAATGTTAACGTTCGGGGAATTAGTCTCGTTCTATGTGGATCTAACTAAGTTTTAGGATATAAATAGAAAATTCTGTTCAACTTCTATTGGAGCAGCCTTGCTAGCAGTGAGATTCATATTTTGAACCGCAATATGAAAATGACACTCTACTAAGAGTGAGAATCCCAATTTACTGTGTAATGGTAGATGGTACCGTTCAACACATGCTAGTTTAACCACTCTTATGCTGCTCTATTTCTTTTCAAATTAGCACCCTTTTTCATGTTAGGTTTATGAGTCTGCACCTACACTTACCTAAACTTCCAATCTTGGGGTTTTCTTCTATGTATTCTAAAAGGATTTTGAAAAAGAAGAGACTCTGACTTGTGGATTTCGTATTACTTTTAACAAAATTTTGGTGGAAACAGTTGAAATTGATGGTGAAAGGATGTTTCAGTTAAATGCTTATTCAAGGATTGATGATCTGCAAGGAGGGAAGAGTTGGAGGGTGTTCAGGATCATGCTATTGCTAGTCGTAGTAGGCTGGTTACAACTGAGCTAAGGCATTTTCAATAGCAATAAGTACTTAGATTGATATGAAAACCAAATTCTTCAATTGGAAAACCTATCAACAAATGGTATCATTTAACTATGTAAAACTAAGATTAGAAAAACTTAACCTGAATTACCCACAAATCAGAGAATTAGATACAAGGACAGAAGTCAGTAATTTAGGTTCAACCCAGACCAGCACCAAATGTATGACTAGATCAAGTTCAAATGAAGCTTGTATGTAGTGAACAATTGCTGCAAGTTTCATTTGATTCTGCCAGTTGGATTTTGAAACTATGGTACAAATCACCAAAACAAAAGCTATGATTTTGTAAGGCAAACCAGCCAGCTGATTGGCTTCAAACTTAGATCGAGTGAGGTCCAAGTGATGTGACGCTGTGCTGCAATTTTTGAACTAATGTGATGGTTGGATTCTCAGCTAAGGAGGTGGACTGAATATGGAAGTTTGGTTCGGTTATGGAAAATGGAATGGAGTGATGGATGGATGAAATGAAGGGGATGATGAGATGTAAAGGAAATGTATAAATCCAGCAGGGTTTGAGAAGGGGTTTTTTTTTTTTTTTTTTTTTTTTTTTGGGGGGGGGTGGTGGTGTGAAGAAGAAAGCTTCAGCAGTCCAATTCTTGAATTAGAGCATCAGCTGAAAGCTTGAATGGTAGCTTTAGAGTAAGATCTCTTCAGCTTGATGGTCTCAACAGCAGCATCTGTTCAGGAGCAGTAGCAGTCAGCTCTGAACAAGAGAAAGGCGGCAAGTGTAAGCAGATTTAGCAAGCTTTCTTCAGCATTAGATATACAGCTAAGGTTCCCTAGACTAGGTGTTTAGCTCCCAGAGCAAGGCCCTGGCCTTTCTTATCACTCAAATTGGACAAGAGAATAAACTGCTCAAAGTAGAGCTTCAATAATCAATATTCAAACCATTCTGGGGCTGAGAGTAGCCTAGTACATCTTATATGTAGAGCTCTCTTGCTTGATCAGCAAGTTATATGAGAACCAAATCTTAATTCAAAAATAGAAAATACTTTTGGGGAGATAAAGCTGATCTCTCCAACATTAAAATGGAAAGAACAATATAGTAATCATGTTAACAAAACTAGAAACTAAATAAAATCTAATAGGTCTTCAGTACTTCATATCTGCAATTGAAAATCTCAACCAAACCCAGCCAATAGGCTGAAAACATGATCCAGGCCCTTGTTTTCGTGTATGGTCAAGCTCAGCATGCCAAATTTGCACTTCTAGCCCAGAGTATGCCATCATAATTGGAAAGAAGTTACTACTTGAAAGTGGGGGTGAACTATGTGCCCAGGCATGACCCCAAGTATTATATAATTCCAAGGAAGAGTAACAACTAACTTGTCTCCCTATTTGAACCCACCTCACAATTTGATGGGATCTGGTAGAAGAGAGCCATCAGTGGAACTAGCATGTGGGAAGCAAGCTGGTTATATGATGAATGTCCAGAGCCACATTTTAAGTATGTGACCACCAATATCAGCACTTAAATCTAGAACAATAACTGCTCCTTATTCATTAGGAGTAGATGGATATATTATCACTAAGGCCATAGTCCTTTGAAGCTTCAATATATCAGTCGAAAGACCCAAAATTTAGCAGCCATCCATCCCATAGCATTTCTGTGTCCTTATTATAATGTTGTGGTAGGATTAAATAAAACTTCCAGGGATCGGTATGCAGGTCCAGAGGAGGATATTGTGCGAAAATTGGATAATCTGATGACTGGTTTGAGAGTCCTAAATTTGATAGGAGTTTGTTTCCCAGACCTAGTTGGACTTCTTTAGAACTGGGTTTAGAGGATTTGAATGGAGCTGTAAATTGGAGGAAATGTAGACCTAATATGGCGGAAAGATTCCTCCAAGTTTGAGTCAATTCCAATAATTATACGGGCATAGATCTAACTTGGAAATAGTTGGAAAATTCAAGAGAAGTAAAACAAAAAAGGTGAGATGGAAGGGTGATGGGCTATACTGGCTGCCACTTACATGTATGTAGGAGCCTTGTCTTGAACTGTGGAGGACATGGAATGACTTGAGTGAGGTTGAATCCACAGCCATAGACGAATCCCTGTGTAGCTTCAGAAGAGACTCTAATCTCAAGTGTGAGCTTAAAAACTGAATTCTATTTATCTAAATCTCTCAACTAGTACATGCACAGAGGCTTATTTATAGCCTTACAATTGCATTCCTAGTTGTACTCGAAAGTTGAAACAGAAAATTGAGTTAAAAAATAACTTTAATTATAAGTACTAGTCTAATAAGGACTATTTAATTGATTGTATTAGGTCTCTGATAAGGTCTAAATAATAAATGTGTATCTGGTCCCTGGTAAGGTCTATTTAATTAATGTGTATCACTCTAAATAAAATTGATTGAATTTAAACCAAATAAATAAACTATTTTCGTACTTGGCCTTAACAATAAACTTATGGCCCATAAGATAGGCCTATGACCATATAAACATATGAAACAAAGGCTCAACCCCCATAGCTGTCAACCCTAGGTTGAACTCAAAGGAAAATATCCCAAATTGGTGTTGGACCTTCACTTGATGTACCCTCGAATGAATGAGGACTAGCTTTTCGTGTAAGAGAACCAACTCAAATGGGACCAAGACACATATTAGAGATATGGGGTAAATATTTTAGAGATGGGGTTTGGGGTCTACAAGTGTCAGAATGGGCTGAAACCTGGAGGAATTTTAGTAATGATACAAGGATAAGATCCCCCAAGCTTGGTTGGATTTGGATGGTTAAATCAGAAGACATGCTGACTGCCACTTACATGGGTGTAGGAACCTTGTGTAACTGTGGAGGACATTGAATGACTTGAGTGAAAGCTGAATCCACAGCCGTAGAGGAATCCTTGCTTGGCTTCACAAGAGACCCTTGTCTCATTTACTTGGACATTCCTTACCAGTGCTGAGATTGTTATTCTCAATGGAACAACAAAGCAAACACAAGCTTGAGTTCCAAAGCTGATTTTTATAATATGAATCTATGACCTATTACATTAGCAGGGGCTTATTTATAGCCCTGCAGTTGCATTTTTGTTTTTGTTTTTTGTTTTTTGGATGAACAAAAAATTGTTAACCAAGAGGAGAGAAAGGGAGGGAAGAGAATTACAAGGAGTCAAAGAAACAAAGGGGTATAGCCCAACTGAAGCCACCAAGGGCCTAAAAAAACAAAACTGAGAAAAAGTAATGCCCAGAGAGCCAAGACAAACTTAAGGGACAAAGCTAGTTTTTTCTATTTTTGTTTTTCTTCTTGCTGGAAGACCTAAGCTCAACAATGAAGTCATCACCAAGGTGGTGGCACCTTTTAGTTGGATGATTGCTTCTTCTGCAGTCCCGAAGCAGGGGGGAAGGAGTGTCAAAGTTGGAGAAGTCACCATTGTGTTGCGGCCAGTGTCGGGGGGGGGGGGGGGAATGAGGGCTGGAAGAGAAGGGGAGGATAGACATATGAAACAAAGGCTCTACCCTGTAACTATCAACCCAAGGTTGATTTCAAAGGAATTTAAGCCAATTCGGTGCTGGACCTACATCAATCAGTTTGCAAATTAGTCAGCCTTTTTTGTGATTTGACAACAGAAATATTTAATATAGTTTACTGCTTTTCATTTGTTGCCACAAACCATAGCTCCATGCAGTTAAAATTCTGTCTGATTTTTAAATTCTTCAGTGCAAAAGTTTTCTATTCGTGCAAGACTAGAAATTAAATCTAAACAGGATTCATGTTTGGCGACGTAGAAAGATAACTGAAAAGGCCATATGTCAAATTTCAGACACAGATTCGACCCTTAACCTTTCTATGTATTGGCATGTTGTATTTTCTGCCCTTTGTTTTCTTTAACAGAAGTTTCATTTTTCCATTAGATTTTTAAAACCTCGTTATCAACTTTTGAAACTTGACATGTGAACAAGGAACCTTTTCATCTAGATGTCCACAAAATTTCAGCCCGATCCAATGACAGTCAAGAGAAGGTCTCTATACCTGCTGCACTAGAATATTTAATCAAATACAAAAACAAGGAAATTTGCTGTTGTGAGGAAGAGGCTACAGATATGATGACGGGAACATCTTTTGTTATTCGATTTGATTTATAGCTTCTCTCGTTATAAAAAAGTATTTGGGAGTGCATGCTGATTAGAACTCTCTGTTAAATCGCTTAATTTGAGTGCTGACTATTTCTGATTAATTTAGTTCTGATCTGTCTTTAGGATTCACCGTGCGGGGCCACGAGAACAAATATACTTCAAACCAGATGAAGTGAAGGCTGCAATTGTAACTTGTGGCGGGCTTTGTCCTGGTCTCAATGATGTTATCAGACAGGTACTCATGAATCATGAGGCATCAAGGCTAAAATATAGTTATAGTGGAAGATCTCTTCCTTGCATTTTAATTATGGATAATCACTTGTTAGATAATGTTTTCAAAAAGGTGAAACCTGGTACAGATGAATTGCACACTTTATTAAGGGAGAAAGCTTGTGGGGGGGGGGGGGGAGGAGGGGACAGAAGATGAGCTGAATCTTATTTTTAGGCCAAGGGGGCGGGACTAGAAAGTTAAGAAATAATAAATATATTTGATAGGTTGGGGTTTGAATTTTGTCTTTTACATTTTCATTTTCTTCATGTGCATGCTATGAAGAGTTAATAAATAAATACACTGATCATTACCTTAGGACAGGTATGCAAATCACTGATGAAAAAAAAATAATAAAGAAATCAGTCTATGCTAAATCTGTATAATTTATGAATTTTCATTGTGAGGTCACCTCGTTGTCCCCCTTATGTTGCGTCCATCATGAAGCCTTACCATGGACAATTATATTTTCTTCTAAAAGGTGCTTAATCAACCGGTTTTTAGAATCATTTGCTTGATATGAAAACAGTTGGTATGACTAGCCATACAGTTATGAATGTAGATGCTAAACTTAAATAAACACATAAAAATGATTTGTATTACTCTATATTTCCATATGATTTGGTTTATTTTTTGCTATTTACCCATTTATGAAATGGAATTGTTGCCTTACACTTTATTACACTTTAAATATCTAAGGTTTTTCTAATTATTTCTGCAGATAGTTATAACACTTGAAATCTATGGAGTAGAAAAGATTTTTGGGATCCCTTTTGGTTACTGTGGCTTTTTCAATGGGGAAATACAGGAATGGAAGGTATGCTTGTTCTGTTCTAGAGAATATTCTATGACAGAATAGTGATAAATTCAATTATTCCATTACCAAATAACTGCATATAGACATGCAGAAGAGAAGTTGTTTAATATATACTTATCTTCTAACATTTTTCCAATTTGGATGGATTTGTAGCTATCTCGCGAGATGGTTCAAAATATTCACCTTACTGGTGGGAGTTTCTTAGGAGTTTCACGTGGTGGTCGGGATGTCAAGAACATTGTTGATAATATGGAGGTATTTTGTCTCTTTATTTGATGTGTAATTTCCTTGTGGAAAAATATGATGAGTTGCAGATATAAACTTGCACCCCAGTCACATATTAAAAGTATTTATGTGTCTTCAAATTTCCTTTCAGGAAAGAGGAATAAACATGCTATTTGTCTTGGGTGGAAATGGTACTCATGCTGGTGCTAATGCGATACACAATGAGGTTGTTGGATTAGCATTCTTCTCAACTTTGTGATCCAGTACATTTTCGTTTACAATTTTTGTTGTTTTAAACTGCAACATCATGTTCTGTTTACCATACATACATACATATATATATATATATATATATGGCCATTCACATTATCTAATGGGGTGTTAGTTTTTGTTTAGTAATCTGATGGCATTGCTTTTGATCACAATTTGTTTCTATTATGTCTAACCCCACCCGAATTTCTCATACCCGGCTTTGAATATTGATTCACATCAACATATTTTGGTGGCACCTGAATAACCCTTTTTTTTGAGATTTGTGATGGAAGCATAGGGACTAGAACATCAATAATCTCTTTCTTGATGGGTGGCATGGTACAACCCAACCAACAGCTTGTTTATCTGATTGAAACTATATAAAAAAAGGCAAACTTGGTGCCGAAGGCTTCTACAACAAGCAGAATTTTGGTGGGGGGGGGGGTGACTTTTCTATGCAACTTGCCCCAGTAATTTATGTTGGAATGCTGTTTTGATGCCTTGAACTCAGGCTACAACTTTGGTCCATCGACCATTGCACCAAGGCCCCCCTTATATATATAGTGATATATGGGAATTTTCACCTCAGGGTTTTGGGCGAGAGTTTTGTAACACCATTCTGGTGGTTTGAAAAGATCTCCATTGTACTCTTCTTCCATACATAGTGAAAGTTATGCTTCACCCATTGACATAGCACATGTGTGAACCAACTTAAATCTCTTTGTTGCTTTGATTTGTTCCATTTCTGTCCATGATTTTTTTGGCAGTTGTTTTAATGGTTTTTGCCACCAAAGCAATCAGTCTGCCTTTTTATCCTCTGGCTCTTAAATTTCAATTTACTTAAATCCATTCTTAAGTAGGGAGAGGATTATTTTTTAGCATTGAAGACTTGAAAATGGCCATAATTCATTGCAAGTTCCACTTCAACATAGTCCGTCCTTCCCAGGAGTAGAGTGGTCTGTGACCAGCTTAACCAGTGGTTTTTTAACATGAACTATCCACCCTCAAGGACCAAACCTGTGGATAGTATAGAAGAGGGTGAAGCTGAATATGCAATGCTGGACATTTCACAATGAATTAGGCAAGTGCATATAATGCATGTGGCAGAGAAAACAAGAGTTTTAGTTTTTCCAACAAAACTATTTATCTGTCATTATAATTTCACATGTGTTCATCTTCAAGTTGATGCAACCCTTCATTGGGTGACCAAGCAGGGCAGCAATTCTCCAGGATCCTTGTAAAATGGAACCAGATCTGATTCTTTTCAAACAGCACTGTAGGCATTATTTCGAGGGTTGTGGTGGTCTTTTTGAAATGTGGCTTTAGGATTAGGACTGATTTGAATTTCAGCCTCAATGGGAGAGTCCTTGAAAATCAGGGTTAGTTAAGGAATTTAGGGGTAGGTCAATGGCCTTCCAGGGCTTGGATGGGCTGAAATTTTAAGAGGATTTTTTTTTGTTGGGGGGGGGGGGACGTGATACAGTAAGGTTTTCTCCAGAGGTGCGTTTTGGATGGATAAAAATGAAGTTACGTTGAGTTGCAGGTTTTGCTTTGTGGAGGCAGTTAGGACTGTAATAGAGGTATCTTTAATGACAGCAATGGGGTTAGAAAGTAGCTGACAATGTAAGTACGCCTCAATGAAATAATGCTCAAGCAAAGGTGGGTGAACATATTTCAGATACTGATGGAGTCACTTGATGGATTGAATATGGAATGATAGCATGACAGCTGAGCTTTTCAAGACAGAAATTAATGATGAAAAGAGACGCTGATGGAGGGATTAATAACTTACCAAGGGCAGCAGGCTTTGTAAGTAAGGTAGAGGATTGATTCCATAGTCAAAACTTGGAGATAGGACTTGAAAAACGTAGGCACCAAAAGCTGGATTTGAACCACCAGCAAGGGTGATTGAACTCCTCTTGAGAACCAGATCATTATGAAAATAGGAGCATCAGCTTCCAGACAAATATCAATAGTTCTTAATTCTAATGTACTTTATTCTTCCCTCAAAGGTGGTATAAATAATAAAAGACTACAATTTAATTAGAATCCCCAACAAATTAGGAATCCTAACACAAGGTAAATAACTTGAATTGAAATGGGAAACTAACTATCCTTAGTACCAGCCAACCATTTTTAAGAAATTTCAAAACAATAACCACCATCCTTTTTAAAAGGAATTCTATAACAACTAAAACTTCTCGATGTAAGTGGCCTACCCCCCTTTCTCGAACCAGAAAATTGGGCCCGACAACCAAGCCCATTGGCACACCAAGCTGGTAGTTTGGTCTTTTTCCCACTTATTTTGGACACTACAGGGTCCAGTAATTTTGAGAGTCCTAGTCAGAGTTGAAGTCCTGGTTGGAATCATTTTAAAATAAGATTCCTTTTGGATAATTAGTTATTAATTTTGGGAGTTGTTTTCTAGAAGATTCCTTCATCATGGTTATTTATTTGTCTAGTTGTAAAGGGATCCTAATCTTTAAAGGATTCCCTAGTTGAGTCCAATTTAGCTTCCTTGTTGAGTCCAAGTCTTTTACATGCAACGGTAGGCTATTTAAAGCCCTCACCTCCTTGTAAACAATTCAGCTGAAGATTAATAAAACTCAAAGACTCAAGAGTCGTGGGAAGCTAAGCCCACATGCTGGGTTGAGAGTTAAGTCAGTTTTTCTGCAAATTCCAGCATTGTCTTCAAGCCTGCTACAGCCTTCTTCAACTTACTCTCAAACCAAGCTCTCCTAAACTCGTTAGTACAACCGTAACCCTCTCCTCAACCCAATTACCCTTCCCTACCCCAGAACAAGACCTCCCCACCTTCCCCTAGCCTTTTGGAAGCAAGCCCCACTTCCCCCACCTCTCGTAACCCTTGAGGCAGCAAACCCCACCCTCCCTCTCCCTTCTTTCTCTTCTAGATCTTGTGACAGTTGAGAAATTTAGAAAAAAAAAAAAAAAAAAAAAAAAAAAAAAAAAAAAAAAAAAAAAAGGGAAAGAAAGAAAAGGAAAGAATGAAGGAAAATAAAGAAAGAAGGAAGAGATCAATAAAGAAAAGGAAGAGTCCAGGATCCATCCAGGAACCCATTCAAGATCAACCAAGAACCTTAAACAGTCCCATACCTTCATCCTTTCATCTCTAAACCATCCCTAGACTCAACCACTGGCTTCGCCATCCCACCCCATCCCAACTACAGTGAGTTTCAATATCCTATTATGAAAGAAACCATCCCACCTTGGGTTTGTTAAAACCCTAGTTTTACCTTTTCCTAATTTATCCCAACTCATATAGGCTTTGTTAATCAAACTTTCTCCATACCTTTCTTAAGACCCTAATCAACCCAAAATGTATCCCAACTTAGTGTTGTTAAAACCCTAATTTACCCTAAACCCATCTCATATTATTGTTATTTCCCTACCCTCCCACAACTATCCCATGGAGGTTGGTTGAATACATAATATTCGTAACTCATCCCATATTAGTTCTTTGATTGCTAGTTCACAAGGAGAGGATCCTAAAGTAACCCTAATTTTAGGGGAAATAATCAAGTACAAAAAACCCAAGAATTTTGTGTTGCATCACTTCTACTGTAATGGCATTAGAAAAAATCGAAAAAGACTCTACTACCCTCACTGAAATTGGACCAATTAATAAAGAAGTATGGGTTTTCATACTCAACTCATGAACTCATGTTTGACGGTCATTAAGTCGGCCAATTACAAGAGAACCAGCCAATTAAGTCCCAACCTTTATACCTTTCATCCCTAAGTTGGTTTTTAAGTAAAACAGCCTTCTTTAGCACCAGACCTGCATAGCAAGTTTTTGTATCTCAATATGTTACATTGCCTAATAGAAGGTTGCCTTTTGAAGCTATATATTTTCCTTAAATAGCAAAAGACTGCTAAAAATTCAGTAGTAATACAGGATAGCTCCGTCAGCTTTGAAAGTTCTATAACTCAGAACCTTCAGCGTCTTTACAGTCAAAGAATACAAGACTAAACATTTGGCTTGCCTCCTTCTCTGAGCTTTTGCAACAACAACAATGAAACAACAAAGGATTATCCCATTAAAATGTGGTTGGTTATATGGATGCTTGCAAGGACCAATACATAATGGAGCACAATGGTACCGCCACCAACTTAACAAAGTCCCATTTATATGGGGTTGGATACTTGGATCCTTGCCCTTCGATCAGATCTTTTCAAGGTTATATTTGAGATTAGGCCTAAATTATGATGCTTTTCCTATGACTTCTCCAAGGGGGTCATTTTAGGCCTTCCCCTAGCTCTCTTAGAGCCTCAAACCTGAATCAAATCTCTCCTTCATGTTGCTGCATCCCAAGCCCTCTGTAGAACATGGTTATGCCATCTCAAACAACTTTGATGGAGCTTATCCTATATCAGAGCAACTCCCATATCAGCTCTATGATGGCCATTCCTTGTTTTGTCTGTCCTAGTTTCGCTGCACATCCATCTCTACGTTCTCATCTTTGCTATGCTTTTTTTTTTTTTTTTAAATCTGTATGACTACTTGACTTCCAAACATTCTGCCTTCTACATCATAACCAGTCTTGCTGCCTACATCATTGACAGTAATACTATAGGATTTTCCTTTAAGGTTTAAAGGATTATGTAGATCACACAACACATTGGATGCACCTCTCTCTTCGTCCATCCCACTTTAATTCCTTAAAAAAATTTGTATTAATGGTTGTGGTTGACCCCAGGTATCTAAAACAATCACTAGGCAATACCTCTCTTTCCTTAATTTTCCATTTTGTTATCCATAGTAGCATAATAAAGTTAAACATCACATTCCATCTTTGTTCTACTGATTTTAAACCTTTTGATCTTGAAGTTGATCTCCATGACTCCAACTTAGCATTAAAATCCCTGCCTTCATCCTATCTACTAAAACAATATCAACACCCCCCCCCACACACACACACAAAAAAAAAAAAAAGAAAAAAAAAGAAAGAGGAGAGCATACATCCGGAACCTTGTTTTGAATGTGACTGTTCAAGTCATCCATGATAAGCACTTTGAGTAAGGGCCGATCATTGCTATAACCCGGTTGTAATTGGAAATTCAATCTTGGCCTCCTTTGGGTCTCAAAGTAGTCACACTGCCATTACAAATATCATTAATTCCATCAAATACTTAATTGGCACACTTTGCTTTTCCAAAATATGCTAGGTTAACTCATTAGGAACTTTATCGTAAGCTTTTTTTAGGTGAATAAAACCATAAACTGATTTTTCTTGCAAGCTCTAATCTTTCCATGGGCTACCTGGCCAAGTAAATAGCCTTCGTTGTTGATATACCTAGCAAAAACAAAACTGGTTCTCTGGGTTAGTAGTTTCTCTTTTCCAGTGGACTTCATTAACCCTCTCCCATGTTTCCATGGTATGACTCATCTAATCTTATGCCCCCGTAGTTGATGCAACTCTTTGCTCACCTTATTTTGTACATAGTAGTTTCTTTATATGAGCTTATGTTTTCTTTTTATCTTTTTTGTGTTTACTCTTCATTACTGCTACCCCACTTTGTCTAGTAAATATATATTTTTTGTGGACACTAATTTTGAATTCTTAAATTTGCTACACTGTGAACATAATGCTTGATTAAATATTGGTATTTGATGAAAAAAGGGCATTCCAGTGCATTAGGCTCCCACCGGAGGATTATTAATCATTATGTATGCAGCCTTATCCTTGCTTTCGCAAAGAGGCAGTTCCCACACTTAAGTTTGTGAGTGCTTGGCCATAAGGGAGCAAACTTACTTTTGCATCAATACCAGCCGTCAAACATATGTTACTTATGAGTCTCATCATATGCCCAAGATTTGGTGTCATATTTGCCACATTGAATTTCTGTAGGAAAAGATAGAAAGCCTGATGTATGATAGCTTTTTAATGCCGTTGTACTGGGAAACAAATCCAATTTGTTCTGAGATTTAATGTATTTTGGAACTTGGAAGAAGAGTCCATAAAATAGAGAGGGGTTGATCAAATTTCTAAGATGTTCCTCACTCCACATTTCTACTGTATTCTTAATGTAGATAAAAGGTGGTTGAGGAGAGCAAGAACCTGTTGGTTCATTTCCCCTATCATCCGCTAGCATTAAAGTTGGTTTATTTCTAGATCTCAGTGGATTTACTTTCGCAGTTAAAGACAAGAATGATCAGTTATTCAAGGAGATATTTCTTATTATAGGGAACATATATTTCCAGCACATCATGAGATATCATTTAACTCTATTAGGAGGAGATTTTGTGATCAAGTGGCCCCTCAGCTGCAGGCTGTTGAATGCAAATTGAAGACTCAAATTGCCCAATATTTGGAGAACTCGTATAGCTGTTATAATTAGTTTTATTAGATTAGGACAGTTTTATTTCATAGGAATTTACCTAATTGGTATTTTCCTTTTTCTAGGATTCTTTATTTTCTGAATCAGATTGGGATTATAATTTGTTTTTAATTAAGAAAGATCTAAAGAACTGTATCTGATTATTATATAAATCAAGAGCGAGGACAAATACAGGACATAGTTGTGAAGAAAATAGAGAGTTATGGCTTGAAGCTGTGAGATGCAATGACTATGGGATGCAGAAATAGTGAAATGCCGTGGGTGGGAGACCCTGGACCAAGAGATTTCCCAAGAGATTTCCCTATCCCCTTCTTTTTTCAGGAGTAAATGGAGAAAGGAAAAATAAAAAGTAAAAATTCAGTTATTCAAAATTTTCTTCCTTATTTTATTCATCCTGCTCCAATTGATCTCTCTCTTGTCTTCCCTCGTTTGAAGTTGGTTTGTATTTATTTTCCTCTTCATACTCTTGCTGTTTTGTACTTACTTTTCGGTGTCTTGGTTTGAGTGTATTTGAACCTTAGTTTGGCATGGGTCTGGCAGATTCCCCATGCTGGGTGTATTAGCAGGGGAGGCACTATGCATGACATAATTGATCACTTTTATGTGTTTTATATTGACAGCCATTTATTTGTTGCTATGAGTTCTCAAATTTTATATTAATTTTGGTCTGGAATTGGTATATCAGTGTCTCTTACACTTCTACTACTTTCATTGTATTTTGTAGTGTCATAAGAGGCGGATGAGAGTAGCTGTTGTTGGTGTGCCAAAAACTATTGACAACGATATTCTTTGGATGGACAAAACCTTTGGTTTTGATACTGCTGTTGAAGAAGCACGAGGAGCAATTCATTCTGCCTACATTGAGGTAGAATGTTTGATGCCTGGAACATCTTCCCTTCAAAGGTTCAGATCATATTATGTTTGGTCTGTTCTTGCATTGATTGACCTCCCATATGTTGCTACTAATTCTCTCTTTAACATGTGTATTCCTTTTCACCAAGATGGAAACTTAAAAAATTGATGTTATTTGTCTGATTGTCATACCAGGCACGTAGTGCTTACCATGGTATTGGCATCGTAAAATTGATGGGCCGGAGTAGTGGATTCATAGCCATGCATGCATCCCTAGCCAGTGGAGAGGTTGACATATGCTTGATACCTGAGGTTTGTTCTGACATACCAACTCAAGAAAGCCTATTCCAACTAGTTTATTGTCGAAGGTGTGTCAACAAGATATTATTGACACTCTTTTGCTTAAATCTTATGATTGATGCACCATGTGTTTTTATCACAAGGTACCTTTTCATATACATGGCTCTCAAGGCCTCTTGAACCATCTGAACTATCTCCTTGAGACAAAGGGATCAGCTGTGGTCTGCATGGCTGAAGGAGCTGGACAGGTGATCAGTTTTTTAATATATTCATCTTTAAAATCATAGCTTTCCTTTTAGAGCAAATTACATGTACACCCCCTAGGTTTGCAAACAATTATGTCTACACCCCCAGGAACTTTTTCTATTACAAATGTCCCTCTGTGCCGAACACCATTAGTTTTGAATATAAAGACATAGTAGCCCTTACTGAATTAGAAAGAAGAGGTGGCAGATAAACAAATTACGTAACATAGTTACTCTAATATAAAAAATTACCTTGGACTTCATAGACTCCAATACAAAATTTGATATCCACCAAAAATTTGAAAAGAGTTAATGTATTTATTTAACCTACAGTTACCTAATATTTCAAGATTTTAGGTGAAACGGTAGCCAATATGGTAATCAGAGCAGGGAGGTCATTTATTCAACCCCTGTGAAGTGCACTTGGATGCCCCTTTTTTTTTTTTTTTTTTTTTTGGGGGGGGGTTCTGACATTTCTTATCCCAGGTGCCATGTATATTTGGCCACAGCAAGTACCATGTGATTCTTGATTTTTAAATTTAAGCTGCCCTTCTTAGCAATTTGAGCTTTTAGGTGAAATGGTAGCTAACAGTGATCTTACTCTACATGTGTAGGGGAATATTGATGTATACATTTTCAGTGCCTTTTTCTACTATGTTTGAGCTTTTAGGTGTAATGGTAACGAACATGTTTGTCATAGGGAACTACAAAACAACGAGAATATACACTGACTTGGAAGTTTATTCAATCTAACGGCTAACTCAAGTGACATAAATAAGGAAGTAACAGCCATGTAATGTGCCATTGAATCTGTGTAAGCATGTGTGCACGTCAGTTGCTGTGGATTTAGCGCTGCCATTTGATCAAATATATATGAACTAAGAGGGTTTTTCAAAAGTGTAACTCTCCAAGCTCAGAAGACAAACTTGTGGTACTCCTTAGTTTGAAAAAGTTAGTTGAACCATCTCATGCGCTTTTCTCCCTCCCAACAGAAAAGTTTCTGAATATGTTTAGTTGAAATGTCAACTGATTATTGATTAAGAGAATTTAATCTCACTCTCAATATTTTCGATGTCACCCTGATCATTAAAGAAATGAGGTGTTGATGATATACTATTGTTTCTATTTGATGCAGAATTTACTTGAGAAAACTAATGCTACTGATCTTTCTGGAAATATCATACTTGGTGATATTGGTGTCCATATTCAACAAGAGGTCAGTTCTTCAATCTATGTTGTATCCCTTGTGAATGGCTTCACTGTCATAAGATCATCTCCAGAGTTAATTTTATTTGCAATTAATTATACATGTAGGGAATTGGTTTGATTACTCGTAACATTTGACTTCTTGGTTGAGTTTACCATGATCTTAATTAAACGATTAGACCACTTTTAAGTGAGACATGTTGACTTTGCCTAAATTACTAGATGGTTCCACTAATTCAGAAATTTATGCTTCTGCAGATTTGGCTCCCCACTTCCCTCTGTAAGCGTTATTGGAAATTCACTGATGAGCAGTAAAGAACGGAGTAATATCTCAATTCAAATATAGAGCAAATAACTCATTCAACCATAAAAAATAGTCTCCCAGTGCACGAGGCTCCTGCTACTGTAGAGTCTAGGAGGGGAAATGTATGCAGTCTTACTCTATTTCGTGGAGAGGTTGTTTCTATGTTTCAAACTCTCTACCTGGTGGTTCCATTGAACCCA
Source organism: Hakea prostrata (assembly GCF_041222555.1). NCBI lineage: Eukaryota > Viridiplantae > Streptophyta > Magnoliopsida > Proteales > Proteaceae > Hakea > Hakea prostrata. The sequence continues at coordinate 25,442,471 of NC_142600.1, read as the reverse complement.
GGCAAACCCACTAATTACTCATTAAACTTTAATATATAAAATTTGAATTTCCTTATGAAAATTTTGCCTCTTGAGAAAGTCCAACACCTTGTTTTGGTGGTGTTCATGTGCTTGCAAAGAAGAACAAACAACTGACATAAACTGACATGAGAAACATGTGCAGAGCAAGTAGGAAACCAAATAGGAAACTACATATGTGTTCAATTAGGAAACCAAATAGGAAATCTCACTAAAAGCACGATAGCATGGAATTTAAGCCTCAGGGAAAAGCATTCTTTTTATGAATGGACAACATTTCTTGTTCTGTGATCATTAGTGGTCACAGAAATTTATCAAGAATGGGCTGAGGCCTATTTTTTTCATCCATGTTCAAAATTTGGGTAAATGGTGTCATCCTTCTAGCTGCTGACTAGTACACAAGTACTCTTGAACAAAGTGGCTCCTCAATAATGTTTGTGCCTGTAATTTTAAAATTACTTTGACAAGAAAAACATTACTCTCAGTGCAAGTACTGGTTACCTTTTCTTTGGGAGGAAATTTCAAACTATCTTGAAGGAAAGCATGATAACCTGAAATACTTACATATTTCCTGTAAGGTATATACTGTGAATTTAAATACAAGTGATTGCTATGGGTGTTTGCTTTTTATCAAGTTCACTTTATGGTATTGATATTTCAATTGACTTGTTTTGTCAGACAAAGAAGTATTTTAAGGAGATTGGTTTTCCGGCTGATGTGAAGTATATTGACCCCACATACATGATCCGAGCATGTCGAGCAAATGCAGCTGATGCTATTTTTTGTGCTGTTCTAGGGCAAAATGCTGTAAGCACCCTTCTATACCCAATCTTCTCATTTCCATTAACTGAGTTAAAAATAGTAAACTTTTGGTTTTGGAAATAGCAGGCAATTTGCTTGGCTCACAGGAAGTTATCAACACCATCACTGCCACCAACTTAGGATTATCCCACAAGATGACCATTTGATAATAATAACAAATGACCTGTATCAACTGAGGGTCTTCTATTGACATTTCTTAGAATGGTAGTAATTGAGTGGCATATGACAGGTTTATTTCTTCTTCCTTTTGGAGGAGAATATTGTCGCCAGTATTTTCTGATGATTTTGATTATTGGTCACAACGTCATGTAGATATCTTACTAGTGCCTCCTTTTCTGTTTAGTAGTTTCAGACTGTACATGTATGGGCTGTACCTCTCACATTGATAGGTTAAATCTTTCACTAGCCTTATCTGTGGCAGCTGATGCGCTTAAACTAGCTAGATTCTGTTTAGTGTGTAGAAGTCGGCTAATAATGAATAGGACAAAAAAAGATGGTCCATAGTAAGATCTAACCCTTGGCAGTCATCAACTGTTGCAATGTTAATGACAATAATGCTAACCACTACAAGGCATCTGTGCTGGGATCTGGCATCCTACATTCTAAAAATTTGCTGTTTGCAATGCTGGTTCAGCAGTTGTCAGTTGATTACTTTTTGGCAAGATCTAGCATTCAATAAAATTTTAATAATACCTAGTTACCATTGGTGCATAAAACATCCAAGATAATGTGATCTTTTGGTAATTACTGAAAACACTTCCTGGTTGATTTCAGTCTATTTTGGATTACTGGGCCTCTTTTGAATGTAGAAACTTGATTAGCTTAGGATCTCTGAGCTGGATCAGTATTGGATTCTAGTTGTTTTTTTCTTGTTAATGCTTTTTTTTTCCTTTTCTAACCATTATCATTTGGAGACCATACTGAAGAGGTCAGCCAAAAATATACAACAGAGTTTACAATAGCCATTTTAAAGAGATACATTTCAGGTGGGAGCATGAAATAACAGGTAGTGATAACTTTTTGGTTGACATGTCTTGTGCAGGTTCATGGTGCTTTTGCTGGATATAGTGGAATTACTGTGGGCATATGCAATAATCACTATGTCTACTTGCCGATTCCTGAAGTCATTTCTTACCCTAGACAGGTGGACCCCAACAGTCGCATGTGGCATCGGTGCTTGACTACAACAGGCCAGCCAGACTTCATTTGACTCTCTCCTCACCATTTTCTTCTACCCATTTTTCACTAGATCAGCATCTGGTTAATATGATTCCAGATGTGTATATTTGAGAAAAACAAAATGAGCTTTAACCCTATAGAAGGCCATAGAAAATTAAGACTTTTAATTACATAAAAAATTGCATTTGTGCACTAGAAATAAATGATTCCACTGGAAAAGCAGTGGTACCACATAGGCACGGATTCCACATTAAGGTGAGGTCCAATTTTCACACACAAGTGTGGGTCTTACAAGTAAACTAAGTATCCTGCTCTTTTGTGGGCCTCAATTGAAATGTATACCAATAAAGAAAGGTTTTTATTTATTTAGTTTCTGTAGTCTCTAAATGCATTTTTTTGGGGGTAATTGTAATATTAGTTTTATTCTGGGAAAGAAGTTGATTTTATAACATTCAGAGATTGTAATTAAGCTTTACTTTCATCCCTGAGGGATTAAATTATAAGTACTTTGTGTTGCACATAGGCCTTATACAATTCATTACTAAGTAACGTCTAGTTGTAGTGGTGTTAGTGAAAGGCTGAAAGCAGATGCACATACAGGTGAAGTGTACGGGGAAGGAAGCTTTCTTCACTGGAAAGTGGAGGTAACCTTTTGTTTTCGCATATATGCTAAAGATGGTTAATGAAGTAATCCGCCTATCGCAGCAGCAATCAGTTTCTTTTGTTTTGTTATTCTTGTTTTTAATTTTTTGAAAGGTAACCCTTTACAGGAAAAAGAAGTGTCTGGTTGTGTAGCTACTACATCCAGATACATGAATGTGAAGTTAATATGCTATCCCTATGAAGTGGAAAAATTCGTCTTTGCATGCACAGCATTGCCCCCAAAGCCCCCCCGGGGCAAAACACCATTTACTGAGCACAATTCTCTGCTGTCTAGACCTGTAAATGGATAGTCGGATTCTGCCACTAAATTCGCATTCGTATTCGTTTAAGCGTGTCTAGATTTGTAATTTTTTTTACCGAAAAATATCCGTATCTATCTGCTAAGCAACTGGATTCAGATTCGGATAATTGCTTATCGGATAGGATAATATTGGATAAAAATTTATTCTGATAGAGTAAACTATTCAATATTTTTTCTCTGAAAAATGAATGATAATCGGATCGAAAATTATCCGGTTATAGTAATGTATTAGACACTTTTCTCTAAAAAAGGTTGATAATTGGATTTGGAAATAGGTAACCGGAAATTGTAAATTGGAAATAAAAAAATGACAATCATCAATTAATAATCAGATAGTTTATCGGATCGGATTATTATTTCTCTAAAAAAGGTTGATAATTGGATTTGGAAATAGGTAACCGGAAATTGTAAATTGGAAATAAAAAAATGACAATCATCAATTAATAATCAGATAGTTTATCGGATCGGATTATTATTGGATATCCGATAAAGTTCCGGATTCGAATTCGGATGTCTTCTCTAAATTTCAATCGGATTCAGATTCAGATTTGGATTCGGATAGCAGATTTCCTAATCGGATTCGGATAGCGGATTTGCAAATCGGATTCAGATACCAATGTATCCGAATCCAAATCCGATCCGTTTACAAGTCTATTGATATTCACAAGAGTGCATATGTATACCAAATAAGTGGCTGAAAAAACAAAGAAATTAGAATGCTATTTTGGACTTTTAAAATTTAAAATTAAGCTTTTAATCTCAGCCATTTATTTGTTATAAAAAAGTGCACTACCATGCACAGTTGAGGCTTCCCCCCTCCTAATGTGTCTGGATCATCTTCTACACATTATGTAGGGCCAATATCTGAATATTATAAAATAGTTTAAAGATTGGACTCTAATCAGTCTAAGCCCCACACATATTGTGTGGTCAAAAGCATCAGAAGATCACTCGGGAGGTGATCCGGACTCCCCCTTCCTAATGAATTAATATTAGTAATGATCCTTATTATCAAAATACTCAGAATTGGTTGGAAATAGAATGGCCATGTAACCCAATGAATTAATATTAGTAATGATCTTTATTAATGCTTCTTCAAACCCACCAATATAGCTTTCGCCTTACTCTATCCTTCCAAAACCGATGACCTTCACCTCCGTCACTGCTATCTCCTTGGCCCCATTGTTTACTGGCTTTTAAGGTTTCATCATTCCATTGTTTTCTTAGAATACACTAGAAACATCACACCCGTGGATTTTCTTTTTCTTTTTTTTTAATGGTTCATCTTGTCTAGTGTTTGTATGTGGATTCTCCACTAGAATATGTGATAAAGGAATGTGAAGAAAGTACATTTTGTGGGTTGAGGAACGAGACTCAAAAAGCCAATTGTTGCAAATAGAGCAACATGGCTTGCTGTTGTCTAGAGCCAACTCATGACCACATACTAGGTCAAGAAATACTCTCTTTAGGCACCATTGTTTGAAAATTTTTAAGTATAGTGGGAAAAAAGAAGTGGAAAAAAGAAAAAAAAAATTCACAAATCCAAACTTTGGATTACTGATTGTTTTCCCAATCCATTAAAACAAACAATCCACCTTAGAAAGTAAGGGAGTAAGAACTATAATAAAAGTAGAACCACATTTGTAAAATTTTCACAAAATTCTTTTTTTTTCTCGTTCTCCTATTTCACTACAAGTGGATCCCATAGGTTTATTTTTTCCACTCATTCTTATCTTACAAACAAATGATATTTTAGTACATCCATTTATACCACAAATTATTCTAAAACAAAATGCGTAGCTTAATATGAAGAATCATGTGATAATTGATCTTTCTACAGAGCACTTGTAAATTAACCGGTGGACAATCAATAGGCAAGGAAGTTCCTGATTCACGGATATAAACCATTTTTACAATTTCAGTCACACCAAATCTGTGAATTGGGAATTTTACCCCAAAAAACAAGGTGAATAAGGAACCATATCAATTTGAATATCCAATTTTCTTTTTATGAAAAAATAAAGGGTAATTTTCATATGAACCCCCTGAGGTTTGGTCTATGTCATTTTTAGTTCAAAAAAATTGAAACTTTGCATATGCCTCCCCTGTGCTATAGAAAAAGTCACTTTAAGAACAAATTATCGTTTCTATGACCAATTTGCCCTTATACTTTTTTTTTTTGAGCAAATTTCATTTGGACCCCCTGGGGTATGGTTTGTCATTTTTAGTCAAAAAAATGTGAGACTTTGCATTTGCTTCTCCTTAATTATAGAAAATGACAAATTATCACTTTTATGACCAATTTGCCCTTCTTCTTTTTTTTTAATTTAATTTTTTTACATATACATCTAATCTGCCATGAAACTCGTGACTCCCCTTTTAATCCAAAAATAGGGTTTAAGTTAAGGAGTACTTGAGTGATTTTAACATATAAAGGTATTTTGATCATATTTTAAAATTTATTTGAATTTTAAGACTTTTCTATAATTTTTGTACCAAAAGGGGAGTCACGAGTTTTATGGCAGGTAGGATGTATATGTAAAAAACTTAAATTAAAAAAAAAAAAAAAAAAAAAAAAAGGCAAATTAGTCATAAAAGTGATAATTTGTCTTTAAATTTACATTTTTTATAGTGCATAGGAGGCAAATGCAAAATCTCAGCTTTTTTTGGACTAAAAATGACATAAACCAAACCTCAAGGGGTCCAAATAAAATTTGCCCAAAGAAAAAAGAATAAGGGCAAATTGGTCATAGAAACGATAATTTGTCCTTAAATTGACTTTTTCTATAGCACAAGAGAGGCATATGCAAAGTCTCAATTTTTTTGGACTAAAAATGACATAGACTAAACCTTAGGGGGTCCATATGAAAATTACCCAAAAATAAACTTCATAGACGGTAGGGGAAATACACAAATCCATGTGTTATCGACATTTGGTGCTAAGGTACTCACGGCCCAAAGAGTTGGTATCTGGGCCAGCCCCAGACGTCATGTTGTGCCTGGACGCCTCTCTGATTGAAGCCTCATCAAGGACCCACTGGCCGAGAAGTGGCATGAAGGCCCAAGCCTCTCACTGAACTGTAACTTGGTGAAAAGGTTCTACGTGGCAAGGCCATATTAAATAAGTCATGAATTCATGTCATCCTTTGCGGGCAGCAGGAGCTCTGCACACTCGAAAATCTACTCGAGCCTTGGGTCGGCGGCGGGTTTGCCCTCTTTTTTGGGGCCTCTGTCACATCAACAGAAGGGTGTGAGTGTGACAGGCTCGTCTCTTGCTGATGGGACTCCCGGACGGCCAAGACAACTCTTTGGTCGCATCTTGAATCCTTAACATGTAGAAGCCATCTTCACCCTCCATATCATCAAGACAGCATCCGAAGGCTATGAAGCCTACGATCTTGGGAGGTATGAATCCGCTATATAATTCTCAGTCAAGCCCAAACGGGGTAAGAACTGAACTCTCCAGCTACCACTCTCTGGCTTTCTGACCCTACAAGAGCATGATCTTCATCATCTCTTGGGGTTTTCACTCCACAATGGAGTCTTTGGTTTGTTGACCTGCACTAATTTGATCGTCGAAGGTGGCTTCCTGTCCTCAGAAGCTGCCCACTTTCACCTTGTTTTGGTCGCAGGAATCGGGTCTGGATCGAGCATAAACCATGGAGCTAAGATCATATTTTTACACCAACATTTGGCACCGTCTGTGGGAAATGTCAACAAAAAGTTTAGTTGCTTTTCCTTTGCTTTAATGTAAACTGTGGGGGAGAAGAAAATTTGAAGGTCGTTGATTCCCAAACTTAAGGTTCACCTGATGGCTGACGAGCCAGATGGGATCCCCGAATCTGAAGTTCTATGCACACCATTCATGGCTTTTCTTCTCATGACATCATTTCTAAATCTACTTCTTTAAGAGGTTTTGGAGGTGCATGCGGTGTATGATAAAAACCCAAACACACTTCTTAAACGAATTTGCTGCATCTCACTGACATCGCGAGGTGGGCCTCAAGGGCACTGGTCAACACTCTCATTCTCGCTATCGGCTCTCTCTCTCTCTCTCTCACACTCTCACTAGAGCCTGAAGAGAAGATAACAAGTCACCAAAAAATAATGTTGATCTCGTTGTCCCGGGCTTCCGTGAGGATCACCATCAACGCCTCCACAACCAGCGCTTGAAGTGTGTGAAGCATCGGTGTCAGGTTACTGCGGGAGGCCGAGGTGGTTTTAGCAGGATATAGCCACGAGATGCGTGTGGAGATGCTAAGAATTAAAAACTCCACCATCTCCGCCGCTTTTGGACTCTTCACGCCAAGCTTGGAAAAGGCGGATAAGGGTGGTCACCAGCGCAGCCTATAGCACATCCATTACTTAAGAAGCAGATTCTGCTATCGTTTTAGGGTTCTTGTCCAATTATCTGCAAGTTCTCATCACAGTCAAGGCTCTCTAGAGATGACATCTTCATGCATGCTATTTCTTATAGGCTTGTGTTGCTGCATCCTGCAAACCTAAAGGTTTCAAAGATTCAAGTGTGAGATGAGGACCTTCATATCGTAGGATCCAATCTCAGACCACTGAGGCAAATACAACCAGCAATGCGTGTCACAGGCGCCTTTGAGCCCCTTTCACAATGACACGCTTTATTCAAGTGAGCTAATCCCTTTCACCAAAAAAGGGAGCTCAAGGATGTCACTATCCTTCGTAGGGAAGCAACTATATCTGAGGATGGGGTTGGCTAAATCTTGGGGCAAGAACAATCTTGGTTGACACCGGGTCATCAGCGGACGTCGCATCCCCGAATGCTTTCCCGTTGCTATGGATCAACCAGGAAATGTCGCCATTAGCCGCAACCTTGATGTACAGCTTCTTGAAGTTCCATTCCTATGAGCGAAACACCAGCCTAATTGGGCTGAAGGAACCTTCATCCGACAAGTATCTTTGCCCACCATGTTTGTGGAAGTATACAACTTGTCGGCTTACAACACCTCTTGGGGTCGCCCAACTTTTGGGGTAGTTGGAGATTTTATATCTCCCATTTACGTGATATTGAAGTTTTCCACTGCTAATGGCATTGGAGTTCGCAAGGCTGACCAAGCACAGTCTAAGGCCTATCACCTAAACATTGTCAACCACTCCACTTGCAGAAGTCACTCTCACGATCGATGTACATGACAATAAGGATGAGAGCTTGACGCAACAAGGAGAACTGTTAAGAAGAGGTCTTGGTTGCCCCAAGTACGTAGGGAGAAACTTCCTTGCAAGCCTTTCCCCAAAGGTTATCCCAGAAGTAACTTCCAGGGATCATCAGAAGGATGCTTCTTAAGCCCTTCCATCAACTGAAAAGCTCCTGCAGCTTCGCTGAAAGGCATCTATAACTTCGCTGCTGAGAAATGTTGGTGGCTTCACTGAGGGATGTCTTGCAACTTCTCAGGAAGGCTCTTCCATTCTCGTCCTCAAAGCTCTTAAGCGTCGATATTCTTCATGACAAGGTTTGTCACGAAGACTAGGGGGCTAGTAATGGATAATGTTGTGGTCAGAAATTATGGTTCAAGCCAAGGAACCAGACCAGATTATTACCAAGACCAAAGGCTAAAATCCGGTACAAGAGGTCGCATCCAACATCTATTGGACTTGCCACTTCACCAATGTGGGACCTCCACCCTACTACCAAAAGGCATCAACAGACTTTCGGGGGGCTCCTATAGATTCTCGACGGATCTGGAGGAGGCTATGGTAAGACAACATACTACTTTAAAAGATTTACTTGCTAAATATAGTGTAAGGGCATGTCATGAGGTGGATGTGTCCAACTGAGAGCAGTCACCACAGTCTCATGCACAAAGAGCCTCAAGAAAGACGCAAGAGTCATGTGTCTAGGCTAAAAAGGCTAAAAACATACTTCTATTCACTGCTAAAAGCATTACAAAAGGAATCTCGCAAAAGTGATTCTAAAAAAGAGGATATATATTATAAAAATAAAAAAATAAAAAAGAAAGGGGAAGGATTTGCTGATCAGTTTCAGGGGTTGACATCTTTAGGGATGGTCACTATAAGAGTGCCTTCTAGGTTAACTTGATGGAGAGGAACTGGTTCATTTTCTTTCTCAGAGGCAGGACTAGGGGAGCTTGGCGGTGAAGAAGGCTTGGCAGCACTTTCTGGGGAGGAGTCCATCCAGCCGAATACCGGAATATTCAGACGCCTGCAAGAATCTGCGTTAAAAAAAGAACCTTTGCAGATTTCCTTCAGTGTGTCTTCCGGGAGCTTCTCGGTCATCAGCTTAAAGGCATGGTCCAAACCATGTTCAAAACCTAGTATGGCAGCATCCGCTAGCTCCCTCTGGTACTCCTTTGAATTGTTGAAGGCCTCCACGGCTCCTCTTCCCCCATCCTTCAATCTTTTGGCTAGTTTCATTATCTACGCTTGAAGGACTTGGTTCTGGCTTTCGCTTTTAGAAAGCTTAGCCACCTGAGCCTCCTTCTCTCTTAGGAAAGAAGCCAGGGAGCTCTCTAGATCTTGGTATCACATGTGCAGCCTGAATCTTTGATTCGATAGAATTCTCCACAACAAGTTGCTGGCTGATTTTGTTCGCTTCATCTCTCTCCTTCACTGCTTCGTCTCTCTGCCTCAGATATTGGACATTGTTGTTGTTAAGTTGTTGGACTCGTTCCTTCGAACTGTCAATTTTCTTCAACAGCGTATCCCTTTATGTAATAACCTTAGCATGATCAGATTTTAGAGCTGCGTCTTTACGCTGGAGTTCTTTGAGGTTTTTGGTCAAAGATGACACTTCGGAGGATAGGAATTTGCTCGATCGAATCAAGCCTTCAGTCCTCGAAGCAGTCTTGTATACATTCCTGAAAAGCAAGCAGAGAAGCATATATAAAGGGAAATTCATATGAAAGAGGAAAAGCTAGGCTGAAGTTGCAGAATAGGCCTTATTCAGCCAGCCAAGAAGACAGGGTATGCAAAGGATGATTATCTACAGTCACTTTATCATCAAGGGCCACGCCATGTTCCAACGATTCCCTCATCTTCGAAGGATGGTCTAACAGACCTCCCTCTGCCGAAATTTTCCACTTAGGAGCCTAGATGGCACTAGGTGGCTCGACAGGGTCCTTGGAGGCATGGTCCTCACCGGAAGGTTGCGAAGATGACGCGCCCTGTGGTGCGAAGGGAGACCTTAAAGTCTTGAGTGAAGGCTGGGAAGCACGGGCTGTGGGAGCCTCTAAAACGACATTGTATAAAGGAGTCAAAACTGTTGTTGGAGCTGTTGCTGCTGAAAATGGAGGAGATTCATCAAAAGAAAGTGGATCAGAAAAACAGGACACGAAGGTCCTACGTGCAAAGATGGATTTGTTAATTTTGGAAGTGGTGCCTTGAGAGGTCTTTTCCTTTATAGCTATTTCTGGAAGCAGTTGTTTCGGGACACTGGCTGGATTATCTTTTGGACCTTTCCCAGAGTCACCAATCTTCATTCTCTTTTCTTTTCCTCTTGTCCTGGGAGGCGACAGCAATCGTTTACGACTTTTGTCCTTGCTTGATTTCTATTGAGAGGGAACTTCAGAGGGACTGTCCTCACTTAAAACTTCGACAGGGTCCTCATTTTATCTTGCGACTGGCAGACCAGTTTCTTTCTTCACATCCTGAAGAACCTCTTTCAAGGTCTTCAATTCAAAATCAGCGGGAATCTTGGCTACAGGTTGCAGAAGTTCTGCAAGGGGATTCGAAGAGTCATTCTTTGGTCCTTGGGGCATCTCATGCTCCAATCTGGCAGCTGCTCGAGAAAGATTATATCTCTAAAGAAGAGTTTCTCTGTCAACTGGCATACTGGGAACTGCAAAAGACAAACTTCTCAGAAAAAATAAACGAATAGTTCTTATGTCACTTGGGGAAAAGAAGTAGGGCTAGGGGGCTCACCAGTCATCACTCCCCACAGAATGAGGGGAGATTCGAAGTCAATTACACAACCATGAATGGAGCCCCCCTTCCCTTTCACAAAGATGTCATAAAAGTGCTGCTCCTTTTTGCTTAAAGAGGGTTTGTCGTTCAACCTCCTAATATCTTGTTGGGAGATAGAGGGCCAAGCAGCTGAAACATGTCCCAAGGGAACCTTACAAGCTATGTATCTGTCTTTCCATCTCTTATGGGTTTGGGGAATAGATCCATCCTCCAAGACCATGAACTTTCGAGTGGCCGTTCCTCGCTTGCTAAAGCTGTACCATCCTACTCGACCGATGGCTCTGACGGAAGAGATGCACCTAAATAAGTTCAGACTGCACTCAACACGAAAGCGGTGGCAACACCCCATGAAGCCAATGAGGTATCTCTATCCGTTAGGTGCCAACATTCCTGGGTTGAGCCCATAGAACTCTAAAGTCTGCTGGACGGAAGGGCAGAGAGAAAATCTCAAACCACCCAGCAGTGAGTCAAAATATAAGGGGATTTCCCCTTCAGCAAGCAGGTTTGCCCTCTCGTAGGGACCAGGAAGCCTCACCTGAAAGTCATCAGGGATTCTGAAGACAGTCTTCATCAACGTCAGATGGTGTGAACAGAGAAGACTGGGGTAGTCAAGGGGCCCTAACCTTGACATTTGGGTATTTTGTTCAACAAAAGAAAGAAGCCGAAGATAGGCCTCAGTAGCTATACCCGCGCGGTCCAAAGGAATGCTTTGTTAAATTATTCTCTAATTAGGTCTTCATTTTATATAACCTGATCTGCATTTTGCAACTGAGATGACCATTTTACTTCCCTCATTGCATCTCCATGATGGAACTACTACACTATTCCTCACAGCAGAAAAAGTCTAGAACAGGATTGGCAATTGAATTTGTTCTTCAACTTCATCTCCAGTTAAGGTAGAAGATGGAAGCAGATGAAGCACCTCAAGAAGAGAAACATCCTTTTGTCTGAGTTTGTAAAAGAAAATTCAAAATCATGATCAGGCCCCAAACTCTCTGACATTCTAATAAGGCTTCTTCATAATATATCCTTTTCCAATAAAGATGTCATTTATAGTAGGATGAAACAATTCTTATCCAAAGGAGTATGAAACTAAGAGTGGTATTGTTTAAGAAACACAACTACTAACCATCAGAAGGGCATTGTGCAGCATAAAGAAAGAAATCCATGATATTCCAAAATTAACATAAGCAACAGATTCAATGGGAGTCCAAGAACATTAACCGCTTCAGATGGAATCACAAGTATTTCTCTACTCTCTTTCAGATTGGCCTACCTTCAGGAACAATCTGATCTTTGAGCCACATGTAAATGGGCACCAAAACATAGTATGTTGCTGCCATGGCACCAAGAATGAAACGCACAAAGAACATCAAAGGATTCACAGGCTCCCTGACATCCTCCGCCTTTGGACCAAGCTGCATCAATAAATGCATAGCATTAGTCTCACTAAAGCAAAGGAAACCAACAAAAGAATTAAAACTCAAGCATTTTGTTTACTTCCATTTCACTAACATCAATCAAAACACTACTAAGAAATTCAGGACATAAAAATACATTTCTCTGATTATATATCAAACATGAAGAAGACCTAATGTATTCTAACACCAAATTAGTGAAGATGCTAATAAAGTCTAACAAATTTCTATACCCTATTTTAGTTCCTTACTTCTGTCTGGTTATCTTTATTCAAGCATCACTTTATTAAGCCTGGGTACATCTGAAGAAATTAAATGTGAAAATGAAGGCCAAGGACAAACTTCTATTTCGATACATTACTAAACAAATTCAGCACCATTGATTGCCAAAACCCAATTTAAGATACACTATGTGACTGAAACGCACTGAAAGACACAGATGCAACCTAAACAATTTCTTGTCTCAGCCAAATCACCACAATGTAAAATAGTTTCCCATACTTAAGCACCAAAATTACTATAAACTTCTGCTTGAATGTGCACATTGTTTATCTTTGTAGGTAAGCTAGCAAGTGAATCTGCAACATTCTTGTTGGAGGGTAGCAGCATTGCATGGTTTAATAAGGAACTCTGAGGATTTGATACCTTCTTGAAGCAGTGAAATAGAAAACACAACTAATAAGCATCCAAGAAGTTCTTTTATATTGGGCAGTTAAAAATCATATAACCAGCAATGATATAATAGTGCAGAATGTTAAGCAGTTAAGATGCATCATACATACACTCAGGATAATTGAGATGAGGATGTCGAAATGAATTTGTGGAAAATTATGAAGGATTAAATAAGGAATGACCAACTAGCGGATTTGGGTTACATGCTAATCTAAAGAAAAGTTGTCTGACGTAGCACGGCCATGTTTGATGGAACCCATTAGATGGCCCATCACAGAGGAGTGGTATGGTTAACATTGAAGTAGCTAAAAGAGCCATGGACCTAAAATGACTACAGAAGAAGTAAAAGAAAGGCATCCACAGTGCAGGCCTTCTATCAAGTACGACCTTGAATAAATCTTTGGGGGCTTAGAAACCATGCAGTTGATACCATTAGGTTGGATCAAGACTGGGTTGTTGTATTTGTTCTAAATAATAGTCAAAATATTATTATCTACCTCAGATGCGTCCAATGGTTCCTCACCTATCAAAATTTCTTCCCCCACTTTCAGTGGAAGCAGGTTTTCTTTCTCTTGGATTAGTGAAAATATTTCGAATTTGAACACATGGATCTCATTTTCTGTTGATAGTTAAAATATAAAATCTTCTGAGCCCATTCATTTTCCTGCACGTTACCTTGATTCTGCTCTCATTGCAGACAAAAAGTTTCACAACTTCAATGTTTTGTGTAAAGTTTGACACGATAGGAATCATAAAATGACTAATGGAAAGTTCAATTTGATAGGTCTAAAGCTTATGTCTATACAAATGATACAATTGAATTGGAGCCTTGGTAGCAAGCCCCACATTGTTATCCCAGCTATCACAGAGAACTTATTAGGTTTTTTATCTTGAGTTTTGTGTAAAGATTTAACAATATAAACAATGTGGAACAGTGAGAAAAGGGCTCCATTTTGTGGGATAACAGTGGGATTAACCAACCATGCAGAAATGGAAAACAAGGCAACAGCATAAGAAGTAAAGCATTGTTTCCAAATAGACAACTAGAGGTAATGAAGATTAACAATCAAAAATATATATTACCTGGAGGGGAGAGTCTCCTGATGCTGGCTTCACTCCGGTCACAGAGCATCCCATAATCAAACCATGTCGACGGACTCCTCGATACCATTTTGGACCAATCCGTTTCAGTTGGACATCTTTAAACCCAGCCTTTGTAAACCATTCAATGTACTCTTCCTCCTTTGGGAAAAGCATCCAAACATCTGCAAAGAAACGGGATAACCAAAATGTTGGATGCACAGGACCAATAAGACAGGCTTTGCCACCGATTTTTAAGACCCTGTATGCTTCCTTGATGCCACGCTGAGGGTCTGGCCAGTATTCGATGCTGCAAAGAGAAAAACATAGCTCATCACAAGATTCAAAATGTTTATATTGTAAGGGGGAAAGATGTCTGAATTTAGGGGGAAACTGTAGCACATCAAAATTTGGAAAGATAAAAACAGGAAAATCTGAAGTTCACCAAATTACTTGACCAAAAACAATAGTTCACCGCATTACTAATCCAAATCCAAATCCCAAATGTCCTTGTGAAGAGTCCCAAGATTTTTCTTACCTAAGAATAGGATTCTAATGAGTAAACGGCCAAAACAAACAACCATTACGATTCTCAGTGTGATAGAGTAAAGGAGAGAAGAAAGGATACATTACCTTCCAGCGGAAACATATCGATCAGCATAATCAGTTGGGAAGGGAAGATCTTCAGCATCACCTTCAATGATCTTGCAGTCCTTCAAGGGCGCCTTCTGCTTTGCCTTGGCAAGCTGGTGAGGGGACTGATCAAGAATCGTAACATTTTTAGCATCTACATGCTTAACAATACCCAGAGTAGTGAACCCAGTTCCACCACCAACGTCCACCACTATCATATTCCGATCATAGAGATCGGCAGGCTCGAGGGCATCGTCCCTCATGTCTTCAGTCCAGTGTCCAGGGTTTATGACATGGTCATAGATTATGGAGAGGAACCTGTAAAACCAGAATGCCTCCTTTTTGTGTTGTATGAACCTAGGTTGAGAAGCCGGCCTTGCAGAAGAGACACTGCATCTGAGTGTTAGGGTTCGAGCTTTTGATTCCCTGGTACAAGACAGCAATTCAACCCTGGGGATGAACTTGCCATTGAAGTCTGAACCCAGAAAACCTAACCCATGTGGAACACGTCTTGCAAAGGTGAGATTCTCAGCCCCGCTAAGCATTGAAGAATACATGAAATGATGGAAGGAAGTAAACCCACAAAAGCTAAGCTGAGAATACTTTTTCTTTCCCCTATCTTCAGAACTTCCTGCTTTGATGCCTCAATGAAACAGATTTTTGCCTCGCCAGTTCTTCCCTCACTGTGGTTTCATTCATCCACAATTACATATTCATTTTTCAAGACTTAGAAAGGACACTGAGGAGGAGAAGAAGGAAAAATTGAACGACCACCCGGGCACCACAAACTTCGAGTCTGGAGAGATGGTTCAAATTGTTACCCATCGATGATAAAAGCAACAAATCTAGTGTCTAGTTACGAAGGGGTTTTTATACTTAAAAAGGGAAATTAGGATGGGATATTACATGTGCTGCCAGTAATAACGCTTCTTGTTTAACATTCTCCGTGAGACATTCACACATTAATTTTCTCTTCTTCAGTCCTCAACCCATTAAAGAACCCAATTACATTGGGTGCGTTTGTTTGCAAAGGTGGGACCGCCTTTATTCAGCAAACAAACAAACGCAACCTTATAGGATGACATTGATGAACATGGGATTTTTATTTGCGGCAGCAGTTGCTTGCTGCTGCCGATGGCTCTGATTGAGCCACGTCATCAAAATAAAAATGAACGATCTAGATTTAAACAATGAGGGGTTATTGTAAATATTAAATTTTGTTCTCACACTTTAATCCCTTAAAACTTTTTTTAATTTACATTAACAGGTCCTTGTCTGAATTCACCCACTGGCGACACTGTTCGTTCCAAAGGACTCATCAAAAACCCCAATTTCCGGCGGTGGTCTTCATCAGCTAACTCTATACGTGATGAATTTCCTCAGTTTACTGTCCGATTACAGTGGAATCCTCTCTGATATTATCGCCAATTGCCCGGAGAAATCGTCTCTACCAGCGTCTTACTTCGAAAACCCTAACCCTAATGACAACCCATTGTCGGGGTCGCTTTTAGGATGGTATGGATCTGGTACTCCTCTGCAAGCTCGACGGCAAGGCAAAGCTATACAAATACTCGAGCTTCCCGTATCTCTTCCTCGCCAATAATCTCGATTACATTGTGCAAAATCCTTGCAGAAGAGCCTAACCTCCAATCTGAGGTTCTTCCGGAGACGATTGGATATTGAAGCAGAACGCGACGGCGAAAGAGTACACGGCGAACTTCGAGCGGATTGTATGGCGAGAAAACAGAACCATCAAGTTTTGACTTGCAGAGAAGAGGTTGGTATGTAGACGAAGATGAAAAAGAAACCTTCTTCTGTTTGCTACGCTTTTCCATTGTTAGCATTCTCACTAGCAGATGCTCTGCTCTCCTCTGCTGCTTCACTTCAGCGTAAATAGAAAGAAGAAATCCAAGTTTGAGCTTTGAGAAAGGGTTCTCAGATTTGTAACTCATTACAAATTGTGAGTAGAAACCCATTTCTGAGATTCTGAAGGATCTCTAAGAATGGAAGTTCTTTCCAATTTTTGAACTAGCAACGGTTTAAAATACAGAAACTTACTATTTCTAAAAGATATTTGAGATTGAGTTCAAATAACCGATGATGGGGTTATTTCACCGGAGTAAAAGATCACGTTCTCTTGGCTTGTCGGAATCTGCTCCCAAATCGCATCGGTGTCCGTGTGAAAAGGCAAAATGAGAGAGAGTTTTGGGGTTGGGTAAGAGAAGGGTTTGAAGTTGTAAATTGATAAAATTTAAGTACTTAAAATGTAAAAATAAAAAATTAATATTTACAGGTAAACTTCACCATCTGAATCTAACCATTGAATCAAAGTTTGTTGACGTGGCTCAATCAGAGCCGTCGGCAGCAGCAGGCAGCTGCTGCCACAAATGAAAATTCGGCCGTAAGCTTGGAATTTGGATCCTTTCCTAGAAGAGGTTCTCACTTTTTCCAACTGAGTTATAAGAATCAGCTACGTGGAATATTCTAATTCAAAGGCTTGAATAAATCCAATGAATGTTTTTGAATTATAATTAAGGACATCAACGGTTTGGGGCGGTTTAGGGCTGCAAAATACCTAGCTCAAACATGGCCCATTAGCAAAATAAAGGTTTTGGGCCAGTTTCAGTTTGGTCCGGTTTGGGTTCAGGCTAACTAACGATTTGGGCTAACGGTTTAGATTCGGGTTGACTAACGGTTTATAGTGTGTCAGAAAAAGAACAAGAAAAAACAATCGAGCATTCTACAACAAAAGCGAAAATTATATGGAAATTAAAGTTGTTATTGGTCAATTTTATTAAAAAAAAACCCACTTATTCTATAGAAATCAAGAACCTAGATATTAAGTAGTAAAATGACTATTTGATATTTGAATTCATGCTTAATTTTTTTAATTGTATATACCAACTACCTAATGGTAATTTAATGATTCAAATATTATTTAATGTAAATTACACTACCTAATGGTAATTTATGATTCAAATATTATTTAATGTAAAATTACAAAACGGGTTATAACGGATTGCGGTTCGGTTTCGGGTTGGTGCGGGCTCCACAACCCTCAACCCAATTATGGTCCATTAATGTTTGGTTTGGGCCGGTGCGGTTCGGTTTTATGATAACCGAAAAATCGTAAATCATATATTATCAAGTTAGACTAAATTTAAACAATTATTTCTTAAAAAAGTGTTGTTATCGGATTCGAAAACCGGTATTCGTTAACTGAAAAATTGGAAGAAAAAAATGACAATCAATTGGAAGAAAAAATGACAATCAATAATCGGATAGTTTTTTGGACTGGATTATTATCGGATATCTGATAAAATTCCATATTCGAATTCGGGCCCTATAATCAGATAGTTTTTTGGACTAGATTATTATCGGATATTTGATAAAATTCCAAATTCGAATTTAGATAGTGGTGAATCCAAACCGAATCCGATTCTTTTACACGTCTACTCCTAGCAAAATACGTTTTCTGGGACTAAATTCTACCATCTATGAACATTTGACGATTTGAATTTTCTTACAATTTATATTACCAGAATTTCAGTCACAGATTAAGCTGGTTCCATGGTTTTTCGTTTCATGCTTCTAGTTTCCTATATTTAGGTTTCCAAAGTCTTCGTGGTCGATTTTTGTCCCTCTTATCACCCTCCAATTTAATCATCTTCATTCCAACCATCTATTGAATATGGCATAGAAGTGACCATCCCTTTTCTCCCATCCACAATTTTAGTTTTGATGCTACATCATTCTCGTCTCATATTGTAGACACTCATGAGTTAACATTGGCTAACTTAGAAATCAATGTGCTATTGGGTTTCCTCTTGAGGCGCAAGCAGGAAGAATTAAGTAACATTTTGGATCCAGCACTGGTCAAATGAAACGATATTCTCAATTTAGAACTAGGATGGGGAATAAGATCACAATATACACAAGAAAGAAAACCAATACCACTGAAGAACATCTATTATGTATTCATGTACACCATAAGCAGAGAAAAACAAGGAACTAGATGGTTAATATGATCTTTCATTAGAGAACTTAACAGTAAAATTGGACAATGTATTGCAATCCATAAAAGTAACAAGTCACCAATGGATTTCTGTACTGAAAGGACAAAACTGAAACATAACGATTGCGTATTTCATGTCTGCTCTGCTCTACACCAGACACCAGTGGCATGTCCAATGAGTGGCACTAGGAAAAGAGAAATTTATGCCAAAAAAAAAATGACGACATACTTCATCACTTCTCAGTGCAGCTTACGAACTTCACGGAGCTGCACAGAGTTTTCAAGGCAGTGATCAAATCCAAAGTGCGGATACCTCTCATACCAAGTTTCTTGTTGTACATGTGTATCCCAGTGCTCACCACAGCTGCTCTTTCCATACTTGTGTATCCATCCAGAGCCATTGTGGCCCTCTCCCCAAGTGCGGTTCCATCGGTCTCCATGTTTTCCTTCCCACCATTTCTCCCCTTGCTTGATACCATGCCCATTTGAATCAAAATGCTCATCCCATTTGTCACCCCATTTCGACCACCCATCACCCTCACAGCGCTCAGCCCACTTATCAGTGTATTTCATACTGCCACCCTGCCCATCGTAATTCTCACCCCATCTGCCAAATGAACACAACACAAGAAAGAAGGTATCAATATTACATAAGATGAAAAGGTCTACAAAGTGCACCTAAACCAATGTGGCAAAGAATATTGTGAACTAACGAACTTAGATTCAATGGTAGTAAGTACCATGTTTGGTTCAACCATTTAAACACTCAATCGCAATCATAATCTGATAACTTGAAGGATGGAAGGGGAAGCTGGAACTGTCCCTCTTGACATTGATGTAAGCATGCTCATACCCAATGCAATCACCCTCTATTCCATCCTAGGAGATCTCTCCCAAACCAACATTGACAATAAAAATAATGGTGCAATGCTAAACCAGAGGCAACTTTAGGTTGATTTCCATGCACTTCATACATTGATAATCATTAGATTGAATGACCGTTGATAATTAAATTGACTCCATGGTTTCCAAGACCCATGAAGGTGTGAAACGAATTTGGTCCTAGTTCTCCATGAGCCTCCATGGCCATGTGTATATTTCAGGTACACCTCAAAGCAGGAGTTGGTTAGTACAGGCATATGGTTCTCTTTAACCTGATTTTTAGTTTTAGGTACACCATATGGTGCCATGCTTACTTGAAAGAAATGACAGGGACAGTATACCCGGAAGCAGCATGCTGCCATTGGAGACAATGCTGTGTGTGAATATTAAATTCTAGGGCTTTTGACATGGCAGTCAGATACTTAACTGACTATTGTCTGAAGCAAAGAGGATCAAAAGCCCCATAGGTGACTGATTATCTCATAATGGAAAAGGATTTACATCAATTTTCATCAATTTGGAGGAAAGGGAACGGATGGTTACCTTTCATGCCAAACATGAGCATGGCCAGGCTCGAGGGGAGTGTTAGGATCAATGGAACACCACTTGTCGGCCCATTTCTCAGCTTGTCCAGAAGCATCATAATGTTCCCACCATTTTTCATGCCACTCAGTACCATATCCATTCTTACCCCATTTGTCTGCAGTTTTCTCCATGTTCACAAGCCCACTCGTAAGATCCTACACAAATCAACTATCACAGTTAAACACACCAATGGCAACCAAGCAATTACAGCATCAGAAATATGACATGAGATGACGTGGACTCTTTATATTACTGTTCTATTTATGAAAAAAGTCCAACATCAAAAGCCATTATTACAATGGAAAGAGCACAGCCACATGACATGATATCTTCAGCTGGGTTACATGGCTGGGGCATTATGACTGGTAATGACTGAAAAAGGTAGATTTTGAAAGTGGCCCAAAACATGTAGGCTTGCTATTCAATTTACTCATATGTTAATTTTTCAGCATATAAGAAGAAAGAAAATCTTATACTAACCTGCCACATCGATTCTTTCCAGGATTCACGCCAAACATTTCCAGCAGCATCACGCCCAGATTTCTCTGAACCCAGCTCCTTATATTCGAAGGGACCAGTTGCCTCCCAGAACTTGTCTTCCCACTCAACAGATTCATCCGCGCTAACTCCTCTTTTCAATGTCCACCGACAAACCACCCCATTAGCTAGTTGTTCAATACCTGTTTCCTTCCACCATCTTGATCCATCTGGAGTCACTTTCAAAGATGCTTCAGTAACCTCATCTAGAGCATGAGCAGCTTCTGCAGCATGTGATGAAAACAGCACACCAAGTTCTTGTTCACCTCCAAGAAAAGGAACTTCTAAGTTTTTATCAGCAATGTCTATTCTTTCAGCTTCTACAAGTGACTGAAGGGGTGGAAGAGGAGGAGTGCGGTCACTTTCTGGATATGTACTCTCAAAAGGAATGGGAAGAAAATCCATTGACCGTTGCTTTTCCATCACAGAGCTAGTTGTACTTGGATTTGGAGCAGAGTTTTTAGCAATATTTGAAGTCCCAGCATCTTCTGAACTTCTATTGCTATCAAGGGGAGGAGGTGTCCATGTCCAAAAATTTGGACCTGGTGTTCCAGCTCCAAAATTTTCAGACTGGGAAACAGATAAACTTCCATCATGCAATCCTGTTCAATGAAGATATTAGAGCAGATTTTGTGGAAACATTGCCTTTCTTTTATCAGTTCAGAATTGGTAAATATCTGACTGAAATCCAAGTCTATCTGGGCTCATATTTACACAAACTCATTGAAACACAATCTATTTTTACAATAAAACTACCCCGTAAAGAAAAAAAAAACATGATCTAAATTACAGAAGATATCAATTTAAAATTTCAGGTTATGGAAGCTTAAATAACTAAATCAGATATCAGTCATCAACCTTGAAGGCCAATCTAACCTACAAAAATTTTCATCAGCTGTGATCTCCAATGCTCTTCAGTGATAGCTTTGACTTAGAACCCATCCCAGACACCCACACACGTGACATCATTATGAACATTTTATTCTACCTAGTCTTAAGAACAGCTCGAATGAACTTCGAGCTCCTAACAGTGAGTGTTTTATTCAACTCCTTGTTCTCATCACCATCTCAACTTCTCAAAAGAATAATCCACTTAAAGTCCTGACATAGTTCCCATCATACAATAACAATACCCAGTGGGATGGATGACGGACTTGTATCTGTGACTGCTTGCTGGAAATCCCAAACATACATGTTACCACATGCAACAAGGGAAATAGAATATTCATCTGAACCATGGATAAATCTAGGATGATGTTGACAAACTCAAGCACCATGCACACCGTCACACACCTTAAAACACATGTACAAACTTGTGGGCTCAGTGGGGCTGAGTCATGCCACCAATCAATATCCTTAAAGACTGCAGATGCCTCCCATACTGCAAACCAGATATTTGCGATTCAGCTTACAAGCTTTTAAGTAGCTAATGCACCCCCTTACTGGGACATATCAGGAGACTCCAAAAGTTATGCTCAATTTGACATAACAAATCCATTTTTAGAGAAAACTCAAATCAAGAGAGAGAAAATTTTGGAATTGCTTCTCAAAACTGTAGAGAAATAGGCTAATTCTCTATAGATAGGAGAGGAAATGGCACCACAAAAGGTCGTTTAAAGACACCACCTCTAACCCACAAGATATGTTTAATACCCAAACCTGAAAAAGAGGATTAATCTGGACTCCTCTCACTTCAGCCCTAGGATTTAGCAGTGACAACAAGGTTCCCTAGACCTAGGCTTTCACAGCAAGGCCATTAGTCATTTTTATCACTCATACCGGACAAGAGAATAACATACATAAAGCAAAGCTTCATTAGACAATATTGAAATCAAACTGTGGGCTATGAACAGCCAACAACATAATTACAGAGCAAGGTTTGCACAACAGAAATGAAAACTACTAATTACTAAAATATAAACTAGACTTTGCTGAGTTATTTAGCTAATAATCTCAGCAATAACCAAACTGAATTTTTCTAATTCTGAAAGTAGAAACTAAAAGAAATAAAGCTAAGTTTTAAAACTATCAGGCTTTATAATTCAGCCTTATGCATGAACACTAAAATAGAGTCAAAGTAAATAAGAACCTCAACCTTCTAAAAGTCTTCACATTATTAGGTCTTGGGTCCCACAAGATCTTTTAGATAAGGGCTCACAAGACCAGTTGGTCCAACAGAAGCTGGTTTGGTTCTAGCGAGGTTCTACATCAATACTAGTGTTACCTCTCTGAATAAATAAGGTATGGTCAGCCTGACTTGGGATTATCCATTTTTCAGAATGGCTTTGTAAATCTCTCAAATCTAGCCTCAGGAGACTATTCGAGACAAAGAAGGGCTTTTCTTAAGAGAAACACTTTCCCTTCAGAAGATGGAAGCTTGAAACCTAGTGGATATATAATGTATAAGAAAAAAAGAAAAAAGAACAAGAAACAAAGAAGATCAGAACTATCCAAGTCAAAATTTGTGGCTGATTTGATAGGAGACCAAACCTAGAAGCCCTCTTCTGTCTCCTTCTTTTAGTACACCCTCAGGTCTGGATCATTGGGAATACAAACCGCACAAGCATTCAATGATCCAAAGAAAACTAATATAAACCGCAGCCCAGAAATCGCAAATATGAAATAAATAAAAAACGTAGAATTGGTTGACTTGCAATAGAATAAGATCTGGGGTTACTTAGTCGCCTTCAAGAGAGGGCAATTATCCCCTAAAAGAAGAGATACATCTACTTGACAGATAATAAATGATAGAGGGTTCTTTTTTTTTTTTTTTTTGGGGGGGGGGGGCGGGCTTAAAAACAGATCCTGTTGGAGATTTCTAATAGTAAATAATCAGGTGCTAGAATACAGTTTCAGAACATGAAATAGGCAATCATATAAATTGATTCCTGTAGACAAATCCCCAGAGAAGGCAGAATAGATGTAAGAGTACCCTATTTTTTCCATTATATCAGCATTAGATGGAAGTTAGGCGGCGAGGATGCTACAGCACTCAAGCAAGAACTTCTTAGACTTCCAAAGCCATAATTAAAAATGAAAGAAGATTATAGAAAAAGAAGATAGTGAAACCAAGATGGGAAGAAAGCTGTGTGATAGACCATATGTAGCACCAGCCGCACTTACTTAGAATAGATGTAAGAGCACCCTGTTTTTTTACTTTATATCAGCATTGGATGGAAGTTAGGCAGTGGAGGTGCTACAGCACTCAAGCAAGAACTTCTTAGACTTTCAAAGCCATGAAGATGAAAGAAGATCATAGAAAAAGAAGATATCTGAAACCAAGATGCGGAAGAAAGCAGTGTGATAGACCATATGTTCTAGTGCACCAGCCACACTTTTTTACTTTAATTTGAACATACGCTCGGTAGTTACCTACTAAGAGTCAAAACATATAAGAAACTAGAAATAAAACTCTTCTTAGCTAAGCCAAAATTCTAATTAGAATAGGACAGATAAAAATAAATCATAAACTAACTAAAACACTTGCATGATCCTATAACAGGTCCATGCTTCTTCATGGCACACCCAAGTCAATATATGTGTTTCAACATAGAAATCAATTGTTTCTGTTAACAATAATTGAAGCTTCCACTGCCTATGCAAATAAAGATCTGATTAAATAAGATAGTATTGATAAATCACTCTACTCCATTTACTATTGATAGCATACATCTTGATGATGTTTGACTTTTTCTAATTCATAGTGATGCTCTCTTTCTGAGTTCTTCAAAGATGCTGCCTGATGACTACTTTATGTGAAGAAACTATTTTTCCACAAATTGATGTTTTGGATGATCCACTATTGGACAGTTGTAGACAATACAATGTATCATGTGTTTCGATGCATAGTCACATATACATAAATAGAGTGGGGGAAAAGCACAACTCTTCATTTTCTCATAAAAAAAATGCAGACAAGACACAGTCACGTTTTTCCAATCCAATGTGCCATTCCTATTCTTTTAAATAGTTATTTTTAACATAAAATCTCTTCTGAAGTACTTACATGATGCTAACTTCTAACTAACTTTCTAATACAAAGATAAAATAAGGGACAGATATGAGAATAATGGATAGCAAAACCATAAATGGCAAACATTTGACTTACAAGTATCAGCATCAGAATCAGAACCATATTGTCAATATGGATGAATAGAATATCCACCTATCCTAAATCCCTTTTTTCTTCAATCTCTCTCTTCTTTTTTTTTTTTTTTTTTTTTTTTTGGGGGGGGGGGGGTTGTGTTGTGGGGAGGGGTTGCAGTGGTTGCAGATGAAGGGAGTGAGATTTTAGTTAAGTTTACAAGATCTTATACATGGTAACTGTAGAAGCATGGGCCCATACTACGAGAGTCATAATAGTGGTGAAGCATTATAGTGATTATCATATTGTGCAATGGTATTGTTAATTCAATACAACTCCAATTGATGCTTTACTTTTACAAGGGTAAGAAGAGCCTTTAAGGACAAACAAATCTCAAGATAGGGTTCATTCATTCCTCAAGCGATTACACAAATTACCATCATATGATTGCTGTTATGTCTTAAAACAATTATTTGGGGTCAACGTCATGAACTCTGTTCCACCATGCCATTCTGTCATCTATCATAATGTACAAAAGGGTACAAGAAACCATATATAGGAGGAGTCTAGATTGTTGACAAAGTTTCAAGATCCATAAGATTGAAAGCCGAATCAAGATTGACAGATAAAATTAATCCGAATCAGTAGGGAAAGAATTATACATAGCAAATATGCAGCACAGTTGGCTACTTGCAGTCAACTTTTGGTCCCTCGTTCCTTAGGATGCAGAGAATTACTGAAACCTACGATCCATCTTCTGGTTCAAAGTTTCAAGAAACCATTCAAGAAACTATTGGTATCATCCTAATGGGCTGAAATTTCGGTGCAAGAATTCAACTAGGGTCGAGTGCACTGATCTTCTCGAACTTCAATACCAGTGGACATCTCGGACTCTTAGTAACAGACTTTACCCTTCACTAAAATGCTAAACTCAAGAATTTTTAGTGAGTCGTCAAAATAATATATAAATACCTTGTTGATGAATCTTCTCTGTTGCCCCATTATTCCCAGTCTTGGATAAATCAACGCCAGAGGAGACCGAATCAACAGAAGAATCTGCTTTGATCGGTGGAGGACTCTCATCAAGAAGAGCTCGAGCAGCGGCAATGGCAGCTGCAGCACGGTCAATGACTTGCATCCGTTGAACGCGGTCTCTCTCTTCTTTAGGAACTTCCTGAAGCTTGTTGAACAATTGACTCTTCCTCTCCAACGCTTCTGGACTCTCCTTGCTATCACCAACATCATCGTTGCCGTTAGCAGGAGAGTTCTGAACAATACTCTTAAATTCATCTGTTCTCCTCTCTTGATTCTTGGCTCTTTTCCACATGTCGAGATAAGAATCGCCGCCACTGGAAGCCCTAATTACCGAAGGTGCACTTCGCCGTACTCTCAATGTTCCTCTAGCTAGCAGCTGTGATCTTTGAGCTACAAAAGCAAAAAAGATGTTTCTCCTGTGCTGAGGAGGACCATTGAGAGTGGAGCTTAGATTCATGTGAGAGTACGCGCCAAGACGGCCCGCCATGAATGCCGGTTACGAGTTGAGTAACCAGTATACTGAAGCGAAAAATGAGACGAAGAAAAACCGAAGAAGAAGTGCCGGTGATGAAATGTCAGAGTTGAGAGTCCCCAGGAGATTGAATGTGAACAAGCAAAAGATCTGTGGCTTTCTTATAACACAAAAGGAGAAAAGCAAAGAAGAATTTTCTTGGAGTGGATTCCAAGGAAGCTTGCGATGCCGCTCGAAGTTCCAGAGCTCACACTTTCAGTTTTAAGTTTTTAACTAATTCTACCGGATTTCGTGTTTCTGTTTAAAAGAAAGAGTTCCAGAGCTCACTCTTTGAGTTTTTCTCCCTGTTTTTTAGACAAAAAATAAAGAATCACGGATCTTTGACGCGTGTCAACCCGATGATAATTGCCGCGACGCGAAGTATGATTTGATTCCACGCTATGCAAACGAGAAATCCGGATTGTAAAAGTGGAGAAATCCAGATACTAAAACGGTTAAAGGCACAACTTCCCTATGGGGGTTTTGGATTCGCACTCATTCGACAGCATTAATTATATAAAAAAATCTCTTGAGGATGTAATAATGGTGCGGGAAAACTGGTCTGGATTAAGGGGTCAATCGGTATGATTTCGGTAATTCGGTATAGTTTCGGTACGGTACCAACTTTGAATACCGAAAGCTAGAATCGTACCATACCGAATTTAAACGGTACGGTATGGTTTCAGTATTTGTAAAAATGGTTCGGTACAGTTTCGATATTAAATCGGTATAAAAAATAATTTAAACACGGTATCTACTGTAGTACACTTTTGGTACAAACAAACCCATTTCAGTTTTATTATCAGTTATTAAGATTCTAATGAAATTACGACCAAACAATTGATAACATTTGATATTAACAGAGACAATGCAAGTAAATCTAAGAAGAGGAAATGAAAAACTGAAATAGGGAATTATAGATAGGGTAAATGTGAAGTGTTTTCATTATAAAATTACATTTATATCCCTGAATTTAGTACGGTACCAATTCGGTATGGTTTCAGTACGTACCGACGGTATGAGTACCTAAAATCGGAACTGTACCGAAGAAATTCGGTTTCGGTATGTACCGTACCGAATTTTGAACGATACAGTACGACGGTGTGGTTTTAGACGGCGCGGTTCGGTATGGTTAAGCGGTTTCGGTTCGCAATTGACACCCTTAGCCCGGATGAACCTCATAAGTAAAAGAAAAAAAAAGTAGACAGTATTAATTAAGTCAAATATAATATTTTGTGTTTGAGTTTACAATTCCACTATTTCATTTAAGAAATTATTTGGACAATTTTACCCTTCTATCATTCTTCGGCCGTAATCATGCCTCACAGTCGCACGAACATACCTCCCCGGCTACTCAAGTCCAATCCTCTGACCATTTTCATCAACTTCTCTGTGCTTCTTCAACCCCAGCAATATAGCTCTACTGTTATCTCCTCAGCCCCATTGTTTACTAGTTTTTAAGGTTTCTTTATTCCATTGTTTTCTTAGAATACATTAGAAACATCACACCGTGAATTTTTTTTACTTTTTCTCTTTTGGGTGAATCACCAGTGGATTTCAAAATGGTTGAAAGAACAATAGAAGAGAAAAACAATCATATATTCATAAGAACTTGTGAAGCTGTCAAACTAATTCATTTAGAGACCCATCTATATCTTTTTGTGTGAGAATTGCAGCTTAAACAAACGAATAAATGGGAGCCTCAAAGCGAGCTACTGCCCCCATTCAAAATCCAACAATGCCCCAGTGATTGCTCGAATTGGGGTTCACTTTAGATAGCCCTTTTTATTCCATTGGTGATTCCCCGTTCAAATTAGATAATATTGAGTTGTAAAGGGCAGAGGAAATGCTAAGAAAGATGAGTAGGTAGTGATCATTGTTTCTCTTTTTTGGATAGGAAGTAGTAATCACCTTCATTAATAGCAACCTTGCGTCATAATCCTTAATTTTGCTGGAAGGAGAAGAACATAGGGTAATATCGTCCTAAAAAAAAGAAGTAATAATCACCAAGGAACAAAATCTCACTGGGATTCACCGATTTGCCACCTGGAGAACAAGGCGAACCGGCGAAATCTCGCCGATATTTACCTGGGCTGAAAGCCAAGTACGATTCATCTTCCATCACCTATAGCACCGCCGCTACTACTACTTCTCTTTTGTTTCTTTCTCTTTCTCTCTTTCTCTCTTCTTCTTTTTCTTCTTCTTCAACGATCCGGTGATTTTCGTTTGATTCGTCAGAAAATCGATTTTCATTGATTCACCAATTTTCCGGCGACATTAAAACAATTTCGTTTAGCCCCCTACTTTTGGTTCGCTAAGGGCGAAATCACCGAATTTTGGCGATATGTTCTTCCATGATAATCACTATTCGATTAGTTTCAAAAACTGAAACTTTTAATTCTCTAGTTTTATTTATTAAAACATTGAGTGGCTACTTTTTTAAATGGAAACCTAAAGTTAGCTCATGCAATTTTTCCACGCTTTTATCACCATAAAATCGGGTGAGGCCCATGTAGGATCAATTGGCAATTCCGTCTTTAGTATTCTCCTGATGGAAAGGTTATCTGCACTCCGTAAATGGGAGGGAGGGGAGAGTGGGAATCTTGAGATCGTTGCCTAGAGTAGAAGATTGTGTTTCTTTGCATGTTGTCCACCATATATTGAGAAAAACAAGTCACATTTGCTTCATCTTGTCAAGTGTTTATATGTGGATTCTCCACTCAAATATGTGATAAATGAATGTGAAGAAAGTACATTTTATGGGTTGAGGAACGAGACTCAAAAAGCCAATTGTTGCAAATAGAGCAACATGGCTTGCTGTTGTCCAGAGCCAACCCATGACCACATATGAGGTCAAAAAATACTCTCTTTAGGCACAATTTGTTTGAAGAATTTTAAGTATAGTGGGAAAAAAAACAGTGGAAAAAATCAAACATTTTCACAAATCCAAACTTCGATTACTGTTTGTTCATTGCACCAAATTTCTGAAATCTAGTTTTGGAGAAGTCTAGCGTGATCTTATTTCCATTTAATAGCAAAAAAGTAAATACTTCAAGAAATTGTCAGAATCATTTCATCTCATGGTTAGAACTGGGAAGGATATGTCCCAAAAAAAGCCATACTATCCATCTCGTTTAGGTTTGGTTGGGAATTATAACCCTTGAACACAGTAAGATCATAAGAGGAATTAAGGTATGAAAGGAGGAACAAATGCATTTACTAAAATTTATCAATTCAAAGTCTATCGTAGGGAGATAACCCCTTTGAGGGGCCTCAAGGCCTTGCACAATTAACCACTTCGATATAGACCTTAACATCCAAACCAGGTCAGGGGACTTTTTATTAAATATAACATCATTTTTTAAAACCCCCAAATAAAACAGCAAGTGATGATAATATTAGCAAAGATCCACCAAAGAGAACTTTCATCAAATGAATAATTTGATAGAAAATCATTGTAGTGATGAAGTGGTGATCTTTGAGAGAGCAACTGTGTTCTCAGTCCCAAAGGTACCGCCGCCCAAATGCACTTAGTCCATTCACAAAAAAGAAAAACATGCCACAAGAATTTTGTATGATCTCCACAATAAACACAAGTAGGAGAAATCGATGTCCATGAAGTCAAAATGTCCTTAATTGGAATCCTTGCACTTAACACATGCTAGAAAAATAATTTAAACTTTGGATGAACATTTTAACTTCCAAAAAATACCTCCGCCAAGATAAAAACTCAAGTGTCAAATAAAATATCGCATGGAAAGAAGAGCTTTGCTAGCTAATTTGGTTGAGTAAGTCCCATTGGATGAAAACAAAGAAATCGAAAAGTCAGGATTAAGGGTGTCAATTGCATACGAAACCGTTTAATCGTATCGAACCGCGCTGTCTAAAACCGCACCGTACTATACCGTTCAAAATTCAGTACGGTACGTACCAAAACCGAATTTCTTCAATACAGTTCCGGTTTTAGGCACTCATACTGTCGGTATGTATTGAAACCGTACCAAATTGGTACCGTACCAAATTAAGAGATATAAATATTATTTTATAATGAAAACACTTCACATTTACTCTATCTATATTTTCCTATTTCAGTTTTTCGTTTCGTCCTTCACTCATCATTTTAGATTTACTTGCTTTGTCTATGTTAATATCAAATTCTATCAATTGTTTGGTCACAATTTCATTAAGATTTTAATGAACTAATAACAAAAGTGGCATGAGTTTGTTTGTACCAAAAGTGTACCGCATTAGATACCGTTTTAATACTGAAACCGTATCGAACCTTTTTTACAAATACTGAAACTGTACCATACCATTTAAATTTGGAATAGTACGGTTCTGATTTCTGGTTTTTTATATTCAAAGTTGATACCGTATCAAAACTGTACCGAATTACCGATTGACACCGACCCAGGATTAGAGTTTAAATTCAAATTCAGGAGGACGAGTTGATTCATTGTGAAACATGCTCCAAAGAAAGGATCCAAAACCCACAAAGGTTTGCAAGTCACAACTTCCACTGTTACTCCTCCGAGAGATCTTTCTCTGATGTCAAAGTCCGGAAACATCTGGGAAGACTTTTGCTTCTGAGAGTCATCAACTCTTCAAAGCTCACAGGTAAGTGACAACAAAGGGTTTTCGGAAACTCTAAAAAACCCACCGCCTCTCAAATATGTTACCCGTCTCTTCTCTCTCTCTTTATTTCTTCTCCATTACTGACGCCTGGGCTTTTGCAGGCAACCATGAGTGAACCGACTACCTGAGCTGAGGGGCTTCGATCTGGAGTAGTCGTCTTCAGTGAACAGAGGGCCTACACTATTGATTTCCTGAGCTGAGTTCATTTAATGGTGTCGAAAATCCCAGATCTCCCCTGCCTCTGTACAGCCGAAAATCCCTGCTTGAACTGAACTTCAAGTTTTTTAAAAAAATCTCTAGCATTTAAGGCCTGTACTACGAAGAGAAATCGTAGAGAGAAAAAATACTCTCTCTCTTTTCCTTACATCCATGGAATTGATAAAAACATCTTCACTCTTTTCCTTACATCCAAGCTTGCAGACACAATAATCTAATTTATACTACAGGTAAACAAATAGAGAAAACTCAGATTCATTACATTTCTGATCTTTCATTTGTATAAGAATACGAACACAAAACGCTGTAAAGTGACTCTTAACTGAGAATATGTATAAGATCAAATCTCTAGTCTTTTCTGCTAATGACACAGCTCTGTAACCACTACAAATTCAAGAGATGGCTCCTGACCCCGCAGCTGCGAAAGGGCCAGTGGGGGGAGGGATGATATCGGGGGGCATGTTCGGCAGCGGAGGCACAATTTCAGGCGGCTTCGGTGGTACGACCTCAGGCGGCGGTGGTGGTGGAACGATATCCGGCGGCGGCGGTAATGGTATGTCGGGTCCAGGCGGTGATGGGGTTGGTGGGACAGGGAAAGGGAAATCTCGGTCCACCTGGAGGTGCAAGCGGGGGCTTTTTCGGAACAGGATCCGGTACTATTTCCGGCCCGACTTGTTCCTGCTCCAAAGGTGTACTATTAGGTCCCGGCAACTCCGGTGGAAACGAGGGTTCGTATGCCGGCACTGACGGGATCTCCGGTGGATCAGACTCTGATGACTCATGGGCTGCTGCTATCTTCCCCATTAAAATATGAAAATGTGATGGAAGAGGAAGTTTGGTGGGTATTGAGTTGCAGAGGGAGTACAACCTTACGATTCTTACCGGAGATGGAACCAGAGTCATCATGGTAACTGAGAAATACGTATTAGGGTTTCGTAAACGTGCCACTGCATTAGTTGCAGAGCAGAGTGGGATAGCTTGTTTGGCCATGTTGATCGACATCGTAATCCCTCAAAGGAACTGGAACCCAACATTTCTTCTTTCTCCTTCGACTTTCTAATAGCAGAATCTGGGTGTGACAAGGCAACATTTGTCATAAGAGGGGAGAAACATATTTAAAAATTTGATTATGAATGTCATTCTTGGACACGTATTTGGAGTTTAGAGACACATGTCGAACAGTTTGAAAAAATCGAAAATTCCTTTTCTTCGGTCTTTTCTTAATTTTGTGTTCACTTCAAATTTCATATCAGTCAACAGATTTATAATATGAAGTTTTACCGTGCAAAGAAATCTAACAAGGATGTTTGACTATAGTTCAAAGTTTGTCGAGACTATAATTAAATCCATATTTGATCATTTTTTTTGTACATGATTGTTTATGTTCAAGTAACATTTTATCAGATGATATTTGTTTAGCATCCACCAATTATGTTAGATGGATTGATTGTATTGAAACAATGTGGGGGATTGAATACATTATTGCAAGCAAGAGAGGATTGTAAAGGTATGTGCAAGGTTCAATGTGTTGGCGATATATCGCCATGTTGTTGGGGGAGGGGGGGGGGAAGATGACTCCCCCCAGCGAGACCACTTATTCCAAATTCATTGAAAAATGGGCAATATATCGTGAAAGTCTATTTTTCGGTGATATATCTACAAATTCACCATATTTAATAGAACTTCATTCGGTTTTTCACCGATTTTTCATTCGATTTTTACCAAAGTGACATTGGACCCCGTGTTTGTCTGTAACAACATGTGAAGTATGAGCTGCTCAACATAATTGTATAATGAATTGTAAACTTTAGTACTTCTTTAAACTAGTTGTGTATTTGTGTTCTCTTTGCATGTTTACATTAGTTTATATGAGTTTTCTAAACTTTCAGTTTTTCGCGCATATAGCTAGGCATGTGTCAATCAGAACTTTAGATTAAGTGATATTTTAGACCAAAATAATGCTCCCAATGTATTTATTGGCCTCAAATTAGGCTACAAAACAAAATTCAAGCCAAAACGACTCTAAATACCCCCCGAAATTAAGTGAGAACCATACGAGGGAGTGAATGGAAAGAAGGAAGAGAGAGGGCAGAAAGAAGCTCATAATCTGGTAGCAATCAAGACGAAGTACGGTTAAGCATGCTAAAGTCCGTTTATTTGGGACTTGGGAGTGGATGGAGGTAACAACGGTAAATGAAGCAAGGATAGGTTGAGATCCCTTTATTTATGTCTACAAGATTGAGCTCTTACAAGTATTGAATCTTACTCTTCTTTATTGTGTTTATATCACCTCCTTTTTTTCCATCATACAATAGATGTGGGGTCTTGTGAGATTTACTAAGAGTTTGACTTTTTATTTATTTATCAATATTCAAAGGTGGAGCCCATCCCTATTTTGTGTTGAAGAAGAGTCAATGAGAGTTATGTGCTCCCTTAACTCTTTTTTTTGCTCCCTCAAAGGTGCTCCTTTAACTCTTGTCAACCACTTAATAAGGATGGAGCTCATTGGAAGTCTCATCTTTGATTTATTTTATTAGTATTCAGAAGTGGGTCACGCCCCCATTTTGTGATAAAGAAGCATTAGGAAAACACATACCCCCCCTGACGGAAGACGATTTGAACTCCTCATTTTTTTTATTTCTTGCCCCTCTATGCGGGTGTAAAAGCATCTTATGGTTTAGCTTTCACCTTTCACAGAGGGTGAGCAGTCATTTCAGCCCCCAACTCTATTTATGCAACAACATCACATTCCCTCACTAAGAGCTTTTCTTTCGGGAATATATTGAAACCTAGTTCGGATTCTGTTTTAAACATCTATTTTCTAGCACAGAATTAAGAAGCCATAAACCTTAAATCTTTTCATCAAACTTGATTCCCATAGCTGCCATCTAATTAATAATTCATCGAAATGAATTCTAAGTGATCTGTCATTAGAGTTTTATCTTGATATCTCAAAGTCATCATCTGCTTGATCAAAAATAATTTATTATTCTCAGTCGTTCGAACATTCAATTGCTCAAGCTTGGATTAAAAAGTGCGCACACGTGACTTTCCACTAATATTGTTCAAAACATTATCATCCACCAATTGCCTGATGTAACCACATATTTGTCTATGAAAAATAATCAATTCTTCATTTGTTTTATTTTTAGGCTTCTCACTGGAAACACAGTTATATAAAAATTCTTCACATATAGGTATTCCATCTTTCCATTCCAAATATGATAATTAGAACCATTCAAAGTCACTATTTCACTTGTGTTTGTCTCCATTGTTCAACACAAGCAAACACTCGACAACAAATCTAGAAGCTCTAGTACCACTTTAATGGTAAAGGAACGAACACTTCAACCACAATGTTGACAATACCACTGGAAACAAATCAATTATTTCCCTTCCTGAGCTAATCTTTTAGGAAACAAACAAATAGAAATTCTTGCAGACAATTTATCAAACAATATGTCAGCAGTATCTTTTTCTCACAACTTGATTGTAAATTATATCATAAACACATCTATAAGCAATTCCACAAAATCATAAACACATAACACAAAAG
Organism: Hakea prostrata; assembly: GCF_041222555.1. Lineage (NCBI taxonomy): Eukaryota > Viridiplantae > Streptophyta > Magnoliopsida > Proteales > Proteaceae > Hakea > Hakea prostrata. The sequence continues at coordinate 25,407,676 of NC_142600.1, read as the reverse complement.
AATTTTAACGTAGAAAATCTTATTGATGTGAAGAGAAAAACAATAGGACCATAGTTCACCCAAAAATACGCTAATCATCAAAATTGAGAATACAATGATCTTCTCTAGTTGAATTCCTTTTCCTTTTTTCTAATTTCAAAATTTCTCCACTATAAACAAATGTACACAACTCTTCATTCAATTCACTTATCAATAACTCCTTTCCCTAGAGAGGAAAGACTTTCCACAACTTTATATGTAATTTGTAGGAAGTCCTTCAGGCCCATATCGGTTTAGATCAGTTTCAGGTGGCTTGTAGCATTTGAGGCCCTGCTCCACTCTGCAATGAAGTTCGTTGACGATCTTCATCAAATCTAATTTCAAGATTTGCTAAAATTTCTTGTAGAATTCAATGGTGAACCTTTGTGTTTTGTCTCCTTCCATTGACTTGATGCCCTCCCTAATTTCCTTTCTAAAATGATGTTCAGCCCTCTTATTTCAATCGATAGACTCAGCAGATCACTCATTTGGTCAGCCTGTAACAGATTTTGATAGAAATTTTGATAGACTTAAAAACGATTTTTGAGTCTCTTCAGATGAGTTCTAACTTGACAAAGGGAAAAGAGAATTGGACTGTGAACCATATCTCTTGCCAGTGAAAGAAGCATATTAAAACTGCAGCACAGACTAAGGAATATGTGTTCTACAATCAAACAGGTTTTACATGGAAATACGGAAGATCTGCAGATTTTTAAAATAATTACCAAAACCCAAATTAATGTTTTATTTTTTTCTCGCCCAACTAATATTCTACCATGAATTACCCTCAAATCTTTCATTGCAAACGATGAAATTAACGAATGATAAGAGGACTGAGAGCCACAAAAGGCAAGATGTTTTCAGTCCTAAAATTGCCAAGATATTGAAGGAATTGGTAAGCAATTCTCATAAATTTTTACATAAAATACTTGAGACTTGAGAGTAATTTGGATAGCTCATCGCAGAATATTAGTTGAGCGGGAAAAATTATTACAAAATTTGGGATTTGGTAGTTACTTTCAAAAATAGTATCCGTTTGAATAAAAAAAAATTAAAAATATCTTATTGAGTAAATGTTTTTCTTTATTTTATTAGTATTCAGAAGTGCCCTCCCCCCTTTTGTGATGGAAAAACATCAAGGGGAAAGTATGTACTCCTCGTGCATGCCGTATCATTTTGGAAGTCCCAATACGTTTTACACCACTTAAGGCCTTCATGCTAACGTGAACTTCTTTAAGGCTGTGATTATTTGCTGGAATAAAGGTGGGGTGAGAAAATTCTTGAAAATAGTGTAGATTTCTTACTTTTCCCTTAAATCCCAAAATGGTAGATTGTTTGGTTGCTTGGGGTGGAAAAGTGAGAGACAAGTTTCCTTGAATCAAGAAAATTTGTCATGTGGTAGTCCAACTTTCCCACTCCACGCCATTTTAAAACCCCCACATATTTGGTGGGATTTTGTGGGAACGTTAGGAAAAGTAAAAAGTGGGACCCACCACTATCACTTTTTTACAAAATCCTTTCCTTTCATTTTTTTCTCCCTCACCCCACTACACATGGGACCCACAGATTTTTTTTTTTGCACCCCAGCTTTGCAAACAAACGCAGCCTAACCCATTTGGACACATTATGGACCTTAAACATCCCACTTTGACAATTACAGATTTAATTTTTTTCACATACTAATTGATATATAAGTTGTTGGTCTTCCAGTTTTTAAATCACTAAATACTCTTATCTTTGGCTTGTTATTTATAAAGATAGAGCGAGGCTTGGTTTCTAATCATGCGTAGACAGTTTACCTCTTTTGATTTATATTATTTTTTTTGGGGGGATGGAATTTGAGTATATAATTTTTCATTAATGTGTTTGTATATATTTTATATTTTTAAATAATGCATGTTTTAGTCCATAAACTACAACTCTACATGCCATAGTTTTGTGTGACTGTTTGATTTAGAAACTCATTAGTAACAATCCAGAGAGAATAGATGAATCATTGAAGGCTAGGAATCCATTGATTGATTTGCAGATGCATAAGAAATTTACTGCTGAAAGCGTAATTTTTGGAAAGGACAATTTTATGGTGACTATAAATCCAAAGGTGGACTATGCATTCATTGTCACCGTAGCTCACTGTTATTCTCAATGCGATCAATGAAGTAAAGAATGAAGCAAATCACAAGACCGGAGATGCAGGTGGTTGGCGAGGAGGGAAAAATAAGCGAAACTCTTATAATATGATTATTGTTTTTAGATTTGTGAGTGACGAGAAAGAGTTCTTTCTGGTTTGCAGAATTTTACCCTCCATGTTGTGTTTGAACAAGAGAGTATTCTCCATTGTGAAAGAGTATTAATTTCTCATATGTTAGTGTATGATTCTCATTTGTAAATAATTTTCAGCATAAATCATTTATTGTTAGTAACCTGTTATCTGCTCTAAAAAACGAAAGGCAACCGGCAAAGCGCAAAAAATTCAAGGGGGCATTTCCTGTGTAGTATATTACCCCAATAATTTTTGTTGAGAAACTATTTTGACTTCAGACTCCAATCATGGTTTAATATACAAAATATATTTTCTTATTACCTCTATATTTATCACCCTTGGTTTTATTAGCATTGAATGTATTAATCAAAAAACCAAATCCAGCTGGTATGCAGTGCTATGCTACTTGTTTCATTGCTGCTTGTATTTTTCAAACTCCAGACTGGTGAAAAATAGGGAGGAGAAACGAGCAGAATGGAGCATGTCTTGATGGCCTGACTTTATATATGTTCCCAAGTGATTGCATGTTTGCTGCTTTTTATAATGAATTTATTTTTGCAATCTCAAGCAGGGGGAGGGGGGCGAGAAGGGGGGGGGAAAGGGAGGGTTCAACTCATGCCCTCAAAGTAACCATTGGAAAATTAGCCCCCCATTTGACCTTTGCTTATGGCCAGCACCATCCACATTTGGTGGGCACTCATCAATCGAGCCCGCATAAATCATAAGACTTGGCCAAGAAACTTCAGCTCCCAAACCTCATTGACCCAGTTTAAAACCATAAAGTCAAAAACTGGATTGATGAGTGCAGTCATCTGAACGGGCCCTATGTTGCTTTGTGGTCACCGGAAAAAAAAAAAAAAAATCATCAATTTATCATGGAGATAAAACTGTATCACTGTGAAACATTGAAAAGATAAACCGAGACTTACTTGTAGCTTCTATTAGCATCTGGAGATTTCAGCAGGGCTTTGAGAGAGGAGTGACTACTTCCTTCACATGAGGGAGAGAGAGGTGAACTAATTCTATGCATGGGGAGGGTGAGAGAGAGTAGTGGAGAGATTCTAGATTGAAGTTAGGAAATTAATCATCTAAACTAGCCCGATGTCATGGTTATAGAATAGATATTGAGGATAAGTAGGAGATTAGAAATTGAGAGGATAATTTCCCTTTATCACCATTTAAATGTTCAATGGTTCAAAGCCTGTCGGGAGACCTGTCTCTCTTGATTGAAGAACTTGCCAAGGTTCTGTTGGCCATTATGCTTGAAATTTTGGTCGAATTGGAGGTTGATGTCGCTCGAGTAAATGAGGTTCAAATTGAACGACTTGAACTAGGGACTCAACGAGTTTTTTGTTTTATTCAAAAGGTAATTTACGAGGATGGAATCTAGAGGTGTTGAGTGTGCAATCGGGAAGGCCACTTGGGGCTTCATTGTAAGTTTGCTTCAAAGGTTGTTGTGGAGGGCTTGCAGGATCAATCTCCAAACGTTCAAGCAGATAATCCTACTATAGATGGGAATCCAACTGTAGATGTGCGAGTGCAGACTTCTACCTCGGTCCAACACCAGATTCATTTGGCTTTAGAGGAGGTAGGATTGGAGGACTCTACTTCAACCAATGATCCAACACCATATTCATTTGGCTCTAGAGGAGGCAGGATTGGAGGACTCTACTTCAACCAATGAGGTTTCAACCACTTCAAATTCAAAATTGTCAGTTCCTTCTAATGTGATGATTGAGTCTAGTGAGATCTCTTCTCATGATCATTCTCTCTCTATAGATAGTGATCCATTTCAAATTCAAAAAGTTTTAGACAAGGGAAAGAGTTCTATAATGGTTGGTAATCCTGGCAATAATGTGGACACCTCTGCTGGGTCCACACTTAAGCAATTTGATCCAGATCCGGCCACTAGGGAGAATGGTTTTGATGTACGATCATATGAGATTCAGATGGGGCCATGTGGAACCTAGCAAGTTTCAGATAGAGTGTAGGACTCCAGAATGGACGTCCAACAAAATTTGGAAGTTGTTCTTCCTTCAAGCTCTCTCCTTGCTCACATGCGTGGATGGTGGTTCTCTCTATCGTAAGCTTGGCTGCTCAAGGAAGAATCAAAAGGTTAAAGCGAAAAATTTGGAGAATTTGATGACTATATCTAAGGAATTTTAGCAAATTGATTTAGTTTTATTAAGAGAGACGAGTCAACAGTCTAGCCTCTCTGATAGGGAGGCTTATTTAGCTCTCTAACCTCTTATTATGAATCTCTTCTTTTGGAATATTGGAATATTTGTGGTATTGGTAAATTGGCTAGTAGAAGAGCTCTGAGGTCTCTGTTGTCAACTCATCAACCAGACATTTTATGTATTGTTGAACCAAAGGTGGAGGTTACTAAGTGCCCAATTCTTTTTCTTAGTCGATGGAGATATTCTTCAAATTTTGTGTATAATTTTTGTAGTAATAAAGAACCAAACTTATGGGTTTTCTGGAAGAGGGAATTGCTGCATCCTGTGATTCTTGACTCCTCTGATCAACAAATCTCTTTGCAATTTGTTTGGAAAGGAGTGCAATTCGGCCTCTCTATGGTGCACTGGCGTTTCCTTAGAGCTGATTAGCTGAAGATTGTGGATGGAATTGATAGGTCAACCGCTCTCTAGTATGTTGTGGGTGGTTTTGGGTGATTTTAATGCTATCTTATGGTCTTCTAAAAGAAAAGGCCCAAGTAGATTTAATTTGCGGTCATCGGCTGATTTCCAAGCAACGATTGATGCCTGCAATTTGTTGGAGCTCCCATCATTGGGTAGAAAATTTACTTGGTCGAACCATTGGCGAAGTGGAAATGTCTTATCAACGTTAGATAGAAGCTTTTGTACTACAAACTGGTTGGAGATATTTGGTGATACTAGGCAAGTAACTCTCCTTACACAAGCCTCTGATCACTCCCCCATGCTGGTTTCAGTAGAGCAAGGTGAGAAGCCAACAAATGTTCCTTTCAGATTTAATAACTTTTGGATGACTGATGATTCTTTTCTTGAGGTGGTGAGGGTGGCTTGGGGGAAGCCTATTGTGGGTGATCCCATCTTCATGTTGGCTCAGAAATTAAAATTGTTGTAAAACATGCCTAAACCTTGGGCGAAGCAAACATTCCCAAATAGTTTTTTTGAAGGTTAAACAAGCTGAGGTGGAGTTGGAATCAATTCCAGAAACAAATAGATCATAATGGGATGAGCAGTGAACTTTTTGCCTAGACAAAAAAGAAAGCTAGGTTGCTGCAAGCAGTCAACTAACAAGACTCCTTGCATCGACAAAAGGCCAAGTAGATTGGTTAAAAGACAGTGATAGCAATTCAAAAAAAAAATCATTTTTATGTTAAAGTACATAGAGCTAAAAACTATTTCAAGTCACTTAAGGAGGATGGCTCCTGGACATCTGGGAAGGATGAGCTAAATAATTATGTTGCTTCTTTTTTTGAAAGTTTCCAAAAACAAGGTACTTCTAATTCTCATGTGGATTTGTTAACAGTGATACCTAACCTATTATCTGAAGATGATTGTAGGTCACTAGAGTCGCTGCCTTCTAAGGACAAAATCAAAAGGATGGTGTGGGAATTTGATCTTGATAGTGCTCTTAGCCCTGATGGCTTTCCAGACAGTTTTTTTAAAAAATGTTGGGACATTATTTCTTGTGATTTTGGGGCTGCTGTTAAAACTTTTTTTCATCATGGGAAACTCCCTAAAGGGGTCAATAATAGTTTCATTACTTTGATTTTGAAAGTGACAAACACAATTTCTTTAAATAAATTCAGGCTAATTTGCATGAGCAATTTTTTCTACAAATTAGTGTCCAAATGTATGGGTGCTTGTCTCAGCCTTCTTCTTCCCAAATTGATCTCTAACGAGCAAGGAGCTTTTCAGGAGGGTAAGTTTATTTCTGAGAATATTTTTAGTTTATTTGGAGCTTACCAATATGTTGTATTCCTCTGTTAGAGGAGGTGGTTTAGGTCTTAAAATTTATATTTAGAAAGCTTATGATACCTTGTCCTAGGATTTTCTCTTTCCCGTCTTGTGGAGATTTGGCTTCTTTGATAATTGAGTAGGGTGGATTCATAAGATGTTGTTTTCTTCTAGAATTTCTATTTTATTGAATGAAGGACCTGTGGGTTATTTTGGTGTTGAGAGGGGGTTGCGTCAAGGCGATCCCATCTCCCCTCTTCTCTTTCTTTTAGCAGAAGAAGTGTTGTGTAGAGGTCTTTGCTCTATGATGATGTCAAGGAGTCTTAAGGCTTTGCCTAACCCTAGGGGTTTAGAAGTGACTTCCTTTCTTTGCAAATGCTTCATTGAGATATGTCAAGGGATTAGTGGATTTTTTGGGAAAATATCAAGACTTCTCTAGTCAACATATTAACCTTGATAAAACTAAACTCTTTCTTGGACAAGTTGCTCCTCATAGGAGGCAAAGATTTATGAGCTTCTCTCGATCCCAATAGCTTCTTTCCTTACAAAGTATCTTGGTGTTGACATTTTTAAAGAGAAAGTGACTCATTCCAGGTTGTTGCTTGTGCTAGACAAAATAAAAAGTCCCCTTCTTGGTTGGAAAGGGAAGCTTATCTCTATGGCAGGAAGGGTGGAACTTGTTCTCTCTATCATTTCTAGTATGCCCATTCACAAATTTTCAGTGTACTAGTGGCTAGTAACTATTATAAAGCAAGTTGAAGCATGGATGCACAATTTTATTTGGAGTGAAAGTATAGAGTCCATAAAGAAAATCACTGTCAAGTGGGAGTCCGTTTTTGCTCCAAAGTGTGAATGCGAGTTGGGACTTCGTCATTTGCAAGAAGTCTACTTTGCTTGCCTCTATAGGTTGGCCTAGCAGGTCAAGTATAGTAACTCATTTTTCTCAAGATTTTTTAGAGAAAAGTTGATAGATGATAAGGGTAATTTGCGGACTTCTAGGCAACGCTCTTCCATTCTTTTTGGGTTGAAAAAGGTTTGGCATTTTGTTGATTCTCATGAGAGATGGACAATGGGTGATGGGACAAACATAAATTTTTTGAAGGATCGCTGGTTAGGAGAATTTACAATTGCTACTCAGTTGGAGGTTCCACTCATTTTGACAAACAAGTTAACTCTTAAAGTGGCGGATTGCATTCTTGATCGGCAATGGAGTTTTTCGGTGGTACAATCCCCTCGATTAAGAGAGGTTCTGGAGTTAGTAAGTCTCATCCCTCTTCCTATTGGTGTTCACGATGATATTTGCCATTGGACAGGTACTATCCAATGAGAGTTCTCAATCAAATCTGCCTGGGCTATGCATAGGAAAAAGGGTGTGGTTGCGGATTGGGCGAACATGATTTGGAATCTGAAGTTACTCCTTAGGCAACAAATTTTATGTTAGCGTATCTTTCAGGGGAAGATCCCAATCAATGTGATTGCTACGTCCAAAGGGATCTCCTTGGTTTCTTGTTGTAGTATGTGTTTAGGGTCCTCTAAAGATATTACTCATAGTTTTCTTCATTGCTCTTTTGCTTGAAACTGTTGGGAGTCCTTGTTAGCATGGTTCAGTATGAGTTGGAAGGCTCATTCATCTCTTCTAGATAGTTACAAGTGGTGGAGACAATAGGCTAATATTTCGCCTTTAGGGACTGTGTGGTTACATGGATGCTTATTGCTTTTGTATTATCTGTGGTTTATTTGCAATAAATATAAATACGAGGAGGTGCTACTATCTAAAGACCGAGTACTATGTCAAATCTCCTTTGACCTTGTTCATCATGATTATACAATTGATAGCAAAAAGGTCTCTCCAGCTGTTTTTGCCCGATCGCAGGTGATCGATCTGAAGATCTCTCTTAAGAGCTATACTCCACCTCAAGAAATTTTCTAGGTATCGCCTTTTGTAGGGTGGGTTAAGCTAAATGTGGATGGCTGCTCCTTGGGCAATCCTGACATGGCTAGTGCGGGTGGCTTGTTTATAGATGAGTTAGCAGTTGTTCTTTTTAACTTCAACTCTTTTTTGGGTATTAAAACAAATTTTGAGGCCGAACTAGAGGCCCTGATGCAGGGTATAGAGTGGGAAGTAAAGTTAGAGGTACCACGGCTATAGATCGAGTGTGACTCAATGGCTGTTGCTGTATTGATTCAGCAAAGGAAGATTCCCTGGGTTTTCTTGCAACGCTAGAGAGGTGTTGAGTCATTTCTTGCCAGTAGACCTTGGAAAATTTCCCATTGTTATAGGGAAAACAATAAGGCCACTGACTTCTTGGCTAATCAGGCTGCAAGACAAGGTTCTTCAAATGTTAATACACCCTGGATGGCAACAGTAAGGAGTGAACTCAATCTAAAGGCATTTGGTTATTCTCGCTTTAGATTTTGATTTCTATTCTTTGTTTTATGTGATTTGGAACCAGTGAGGTTGGGTGTAACTGGGGGCAACTGATGTTGTGGGATTGAGGGTTGGTTCCTTAATCTAGACCTCACGTTTTTCACTACTTAGTGGTGGATGATTTTTGGTAGTAGGAAGGTGGGGCCGTGGTGGCCGGCAAGGAGAGGAGGTGTGGTTGTTTCCAACAGTGGTGGACAAGTTTTGACAAAGGGTATAGAAAAAAGATGGACAAAGAGGGAATTCCCTTCACCCTCTAAGGATTAAATATAGAATGAGACACAAAGTTAATTTAGTAATTTAACATTATGAGTGTATTTTGGTCATTTCATATTAAGAGTGAACTGGACGCTAACTAAAACTGTTAAGTTGCAGATTATATGTAATTTAGACCACTTAAAAGAGACAACATAAGTTTTGGCTCTAAGTAGAGCAAACATAGAAAACTCATTGTTATATTATGAAGCTATGCCATTGGGATGGGATTAAGATGTGCACAATAGAACTTCAGTCCCGGAAGGAGTAAAAAAAGTATAATAATACTTAGGGATAATTACTATTGCCCCCTTGTACTTTGGTTTTATTACTAATCAAACATCTTTCTTTATGAAATTACTGTTGCCCTCCTCACTTCTAACGGTGTTAAGTGGTTGTTAACATCAAATATGTAATGTCTATTTTACCCTTCATTAAAATTAAAAAGTTAAAAATATGATATTACTCTCATTTATAGAAATAATATTGAATGTTAGTTATATCATTAAAATCTTATATTTTAGAATCAATTTTGGCTTTGGTGGGACCACACACTTATGGTTATTGAAACTCTCATGTTCTACCTAAATTTTTTACAATCACAATGATGGAAGGTTTGTTTACAAACAAATTAGCATATAAGATACTAATTGATAGGAAATTTGGTAACATGTATCATGTTAGCATATATTAGGTGATTTTCAATTTTCAACTTTGAATCACATTTGATATTTCCTAATATTTTAGTTTCTATTTTAAGTTTTATTTAGTCACATATTTATTTATTTGGCAATTTCTTTTTAGAAAAGATAATTTAATTTAAAGTTAATTTTTTCCCATAGTTAATTAAGGGTAGTATTATAACTTGACAAAAGAGTAAATAAATAAAGAGATACCTGCAAGATTATTTTTAGGATTTTAAAAAAATATATAAATGTTACATCATCAGTAAATTAACTGAGCTTAATGGTAGAGGACATTAATAATTTTAGACAAAGTTAAAGGTTGGATTAGTAATTTTAAAAAGTACAGGAGATTAAAAAGTACATGAGATAAAGTAGTAATAAAATCAGAGTACAATGGGAAAATATTAATTATCCCTAATACTTAATATGATATTTATTTCTCAAGAGGAAAAGGAAAAATAAAATACTTAAAATCCTTTAGGGCCTGTTTGGTTATGTGAATCCAGAGATTTATGAATTTGAGAATTATATCCGTTTGGTTGTAAAAATCTCTAAATTCATGAAATCTAGAGATTCACATTTTTACACTAAAAACGTGAATCTGTAAATGGGTAATTTTCATTTGAACCCCCTGAGGTTTGGTCTATGTCACTTTTAATCCAATTTAAGTTTTCTTTTGCATATGGCTCCCCTATGGTTTTAAGAAATGATTAAATAAGGACAATCTTAACAGAAATTGTTAGTTTAATAAATTATGTGATGAAAATACCCTTGTGTCTTTTGAAATTTTTATTTATTTTAGTTTTAATCTACTAAATAAATAAATAAAAAGCCTTATCAAACTATTTTTCTTGCAAAAACAGAGAGTTTGAAAACAAAAATGAAAAGCTGTGGATGTGGATGTGGGGCGGGAGTGATAAGAGTAGCAGATTTTAATCACCTTCCTTCCAGAAGAACATGTTCATGGGATAGGAAGAGGAGGAAGAAGAAGAAGCAGAGGTGGTGTGCTTATTTGAAATATGAGAGGAATCAAAATCTTGAGGACGGGAAGTTGGAATTGGGAGATTGGGATTCAGAAGTGGATTATTCGAGCCATCAATTTGGTCCCAAACAGGACTACCTGGACCCCAGCCAAATGGAATAGCACCAAACCATGCCTCCTCCATCATTTTCCTCCATGGAAATTCCAGTGACCCGGCAACGCCTTCCCATGTCGCAGAAGTCGGTTCCTGTGCAGGGGCTTCAGTATTTTCTATTACCTCACTCGATTCCAATTCGGAAGGAGAATCGCCCTCAAAATAGGGCTTCTTATCCGGATCGTCTTGAGGTGTTGGCAAGATCCCCATCACCTGCTCTTGTAAATTTACGCCTTCTGGAGATTGTTGTTGTTGTTGCTGCTGCTGCTGCGGCGGCAGCTTGAACCGACTAGGTTGGCGATTTTCTGGGTGAGTAGGGAGGGATGAAGGGGATGAAGTAGGAACTATTGCAGCTGCTGCCTCTCTGTATTGTCTTTCCCTAGAAAATGTTCGGGGAAAGTAGGAGCTTCTTCTTAGCCTGAAAGCCACGTGATCATAGGCCATGGCAGCATCTTCTGCAGTGTCAAAGGTGCCCAACCAGCGATGAAGGTGACTTGCAGAAGCAATTGTTCTTCCGTTTTGTTTTCAAACTCTGCTCTTTTTGCAGAGAAAATAGTTTACTAAGGTTTTAGTAGATTAAAACTAAAATAAAATTAAAAAATTAAAACGACATAAGGGTATTTTCGTCACAAAATTTATTAAACTAACGGTTTCTGTTAAAATTGTCCTTATTTAATTATTTCTTAAAACCACAGGGGAGCCATATGCAAAAGGAAACCTAAATTGGACTAAAAGTGATATAGACCAAACCTCAGGGGGTCCAGATGAAAATTACCCCCTCTGTAAATTTATGAATAAGGGTGAAATCTATAGATTTCAAAAAAGCTCTACATTTGCACATTTACAAAAATTACATCAATTAAATAGCTTTTTATGATGAATCCAAAGATTTCATTCCATAACGATACATTTAATTTTATATATTTGAAATCTCAGACTCATGTAACGAAACACGCCCTAAAAAAAAAAAAGATAGATATGTACGGCCGAAGCTGCCGAGCTGATATCTAGGCATCTAGCTCAACTGAGCATATTTCCCTTTCCTCCAGCGCACACTGCACGGCTGCTGAGGATATTTTTCGCCCGAAGAAAAGCATCCAGACGCCATGAGAGATGGCTGATGGCACACTCATGACACACGCACGAACAAGTTTCATCAGTTTCAATTGTAATAAAGAGAAGAGACAGACATCGAAAGAAAATTAGCTTTTAGAGAACAGTTTGATATAAGGAAAGCAGCTTTACTACTTACTTTTTCGTTCCCTCTTCGCTACGCTCCTTTGTCAGTTTCTCCGTGGCTTTTAATTGACCTGTTCTCACCTCAGTTGATTCTGATCGGTCTCTGTTCAGTGCTCACAGGAGTTTCCGCGTTCAACGGTCGTTTGGAAAAATACATGATAGTCTAGTGTCAATGAAGGACCTTCGTCAACCATTTACCTTCTCTCCTAATGGTTTATTTGTCCTAGAGATCTGTGTCTGTGATTCTCTAGGTCTTTAAGAGCGAAGCAGTGTGGGCTCAAGGAGTATTGCTGTTCTTTATCAATTATATGCGAAGATGCAGGCGGTGGAACCCCAATTCGATTCTTCTGTGGATCTGCAGGATCCTGCGATGACAACACCTGATACGCGGGGTAAGCATCGGATTATTGCCGAGTTGAAACGCCTTGAACAGGAAACTAGATTCTTGGAGGTTAGTTTCAGCTTCGGATTTCTCCTCTTGGGTTGTTCTCAATTACAGATTATGGAAGCCAAAATGAATGCCCTAGTGGGTGATAAAGTTCTAAACTATTTGAGTTTTCTTAATTTCATGTCAATCTTCGTCTTCTTTTTTTCCCCCTTGATGATGCAGTTCACATGATCTGTGATGTGAAATAGTACACGGCTTACAGTTCTTACTCGACCCTGAAATTCTTACACAAGTTGATAGTTTGGTGAGTCGATCCACCGTCCACTGAGTGTTAGGTAGCTTAAGATAATTTTCAATCAGTTTTAATTCCCTGCCAAAAGAACAGTAATTGGGACTTGGGATGCTAACTCAAATTTGGAGTGGCTTTTTGTTTTTTATATTTCTGGGAAAAGAAGCTATGGAGTGACCTGTCCATTGGATTATATCACATACCACCAGGTCTGAGGGGATTGGAATTTTCTAACGAAGTAGACCTAAAGATGCTCTGGCTTATATGCCCAGTTTCAGCTGATTAGAATTCTCCTAAGTGGCAACTTAGAGCTCTTAAAAGTAACTACCAGTAAAGCTCATTAATAATCTTCTTAGACACAGTTTAAGGCTATCCATATTGTTTCCTAAATATCAAATAATCTCAATTATCACATCAATAGTAACTCCACTGGATAAGTCATCCTTTTGATACCCTAGGGACAGCACGCCCATAACCTGTGCTATATTTGTTTATCATGACCTTCAGTTCAGTAGAAAGCAACATGCAGTTGCTTTGGCTGATATATTATATGAGGAAATGAATTAGTGTTGATGAAGAGGCAGACAAATTGGATTTGACTGAATCAAAATCAGACTCCATGATAGGAAGATGAAAATATATGTTGTAATATAGTTGTAACAGCTAGGCTCTTGTTTCTCTCCTTAATTCTCTTTCAATATTCTTTATAAAGGAGAAAATCTTTGGAAAAGAATTGTACTGGAAAAGCCTCTTACATATACGTAGGTTGATTCTAAGTGAACCACGGAATCTGTCGCTCGTTTTGCTCAGTTTGCCTTTTCTCCCACCCAAGACCCTCTTAGCCTCCCTGAATCATGTCATTTCCTCAAACTTATTAACTCTAATTAGCTGTTATGTCAGTCTCAAATTTATTCCTATTCACAAGTGTTACGGTCTCTAGCATTGTTATTGGCACCGGTTCTGTTGGCCCCCTGAGCTACTACGAAATCACTGATTCTTCCCTTCTTTTATATAAGATTACTAATCAAAGTCTGTTTTTGCATAGGTTTACTGTTTACCCCTATAGTTAATGCTCGCTTCTTATCTGCTGATATGGCATATGTGTTTTTTTTCACTGTGCCCAAATTAACCCTAACTAGTACAAGAAGTGATGCAATTGCTATTTTATGCTTTTCACAAAAAGTAGTCTAAACAGTAATTCAGTGAATATTTTATACAATTGTACCCTTCTTATCACCAGTATCTTCCTTGGCAATGTGGCAACCCTCCTGCCCCACTTGGAAGTGGCCAATTTCTGCAGAAATCGGCTGAGACTTGAGAGTTAAGTGGTATTATTTTATTTATTATTATTTTCTTTTCTTTTTGGGGTTCAATTCAGAAAACAGATCTGAATTGTTATTGAAATGCGATATAGCTATTTCTATCAGATTGACCATGTGTACAGCATAGGGGGATGAAGTTGCATTAGATTCTGCTGGCTCTCATCATGTTTTATTTCAAGGAAGTATTCCCTTAGTTGCTTGTAAGTGTGTGAAAATAGATGCAGAACTCTCTTGTTTTCCTTCTGACATGTAATATATTGACAATCATCTTTTCTTGTTATACATCAATTTTAAAGAAGAAAAGTGTCAGTTCTGTCAGTAGTCAGGCAGAAATAATTCTCCTTCAATTTGAAATCCATAAAAAGAACCATTTTTTCCAGGATTATATGCATCCCTGTTCTAGCAAATCACGATACCCCCAGGTAGTATGCATCATCCTTATGTCAATTTGTAACTTCTCTACCCAAATCCCATCTTTTCCAGCACTGAATGGAGAAACCATTTAACATGATCACAGGCTTTTGTTATATGGTTTGTAAGTTGAACTCTTTTTCCTCTCTTATAGTTTCGATATTTCTCCATTATGAGCAAGTGTACATCACTCTTCATTCAATTCACTTATCAATAACTCCTTTCCCTATGGAGCTAAGACTTTCCACAATTTTATATGTAATTTGTAGGAAGTCCTTCAGCCTCATATCCTTTTAGGATCAGTTTCAGGTGGCTTGTAGCATTTGAGGCCCTGCTCCACTCTGCAATGAAGTTCATTGACAATGTTCATCAAATCTAATTTCAAGATTTGCTAAAATTTCTTGTAGAATTCAATGGTGAACCTTTGTGTTCTGTCTCCTTCCATTGACTTGATGCCCACCCGAATTTCCTTTCTAAAATGGTGTTCAGCCATCTTAATTCAATTGACAAACTCAGCAGATCATTCATTTGGTCAGCCTGTAACAGATTCTGATAGAAATTCTCAGTTTCTCCTAGTGACTTCCTCCTCTAGCAAACCGTCTCCCACCCTAGTATCATTAGTGCAAATTTGCATGAAAAGGAGGTAGGAGGGGATCTCAAGGGTGGTTTCAGTTGCGGCAGGATTTATAGGCAGTTGAGTTGGAGTTTCGAGAAGAAGAAGAGGAACCACCTTTCACTAGAGATGGCTGAAGATGAAGAACTGTTCCCTTATTCTTTGTGAGCTTGCTGAATGCATTGGATGATAATGGATGAGTTGGCTGGGTTTAAAGTGGTAAATGAATAAAGGGTAAAATGGGGATTTTAAATTTTTAGAGTGAAGGATATAAAGGAATCTTTGCATTAACAGCTAGGAGAAACTTAACTTAGTTTGGTCCACCCTCCCCCCCTTACGCCCCATCCTCCAAGACTGCACTATCTAACTCCCTCCCACTATTGAAACCTTCTCCTCCTCCACTTGGAACTTGGACTCCCAACCATCTGGTCGCTTGGTCCCACCTGGTTTGGTTCTAAGGTCCATCCTTTGTCAATCCCTCACCGTCTAGAGAACCTTAAACCTTTGTCTCCCTACCCAATCTTTCCTCAACCATCAAACATTCTTGGTGTCCATATAAGAAGAAGAAGAAGAAGAAGCCTTGTCCTAACTAAATGGTGTCAGATTCATGGATTATTGCCTTCCAATCAGCTTTGTTTGAGGTCATACTAGATACAAGGCCTAAGCTATGCATATTCTTCCCCACCACTTCTCTTCAGATTATCTTAGGTTGTCCCTTAGCTCTTCTAGTTCCTTCGTTATGGACTAAATCGCTTCTCCAAATGGGGGCATTTACAGGCCTCTGTTGAAGATGGTCATGCCACTTCAAACGACTTTCGCATATTTTATCATTTATTGGAGCTACCCTCGACCAGCACTAATATGATTGTTCCTTATCTTATCCTTTCTTTGCCTGTTTGCCACTCTCCTATCTTAGCATCCTCATTTCTACTATACTTGAGTTTATCTATATGATGCTTCTTAACAGGCTGACACTCTACACCATACATCATAGCTAGTCATATGACGATCCTATAGAATTTTCTTTTAAGCTTTAAAGGAATACATCAATCACACTTTAAAGGAATACATCAATCACACAAGACCCCAGATATACCTCTCCACTTCATCCATCGTATTTTAATTCTTTTGGAAACATCATCCTCTATATCGCCTTTTTTATTATGATTGAACCAAGGTACCTAAAATTGCTTTGTTGAATCTCCTTTTCATCAGGTTTCACCACTTCATTATCCATCCAATCACGACCAAAGTTACACACTAGATATTTCGTCTTTGTTCTACTTTTAAAGTCTTTTGAATCCAAAGCTGCTCTCTATGATTCTAACTTGGTAATAATTCCTACTCGTGTCTCATCTATCAAAACAATATCATCAACAAAAAGCATGCACCAAGGGACCTCCTCTTGAATGTTTCTGGCCAATTCATCCATATAAGTGTGAATATGGACTTGAAGCTGATCCTTGATGTAGCCCAACTATAATAGGGAAATCCCCACTGTCCCCCACCATTCTTTCATTTGGTATTGAACCCTCGTATACATTTTTAACTATGTCCACATATCTACTTGCTGCATTTCTTTTCTATGGTACTTACCGAATTAACACTCTAGGGACTCTATCATAAGCTTTTTCTAAGTCAATAAAGATCATATGAAGATCTTTCTTTGACTCTCTATACCTTTCCATGAGTCTCCTAATAAGATAAATAGCTTTTATTGTAGATCTTCTCGGCATAAAGCCAAATTGGTTTTGCGTAATGGTGGTTAGTTGTCTCAAATGAGTTTCAATTGCTCTCCCTTAATTTCATAATACAACTCATTAGTTTGATGCCTTTATAGTTATTACAGCTTTGAATATCTCCTTTATTTTTGTAAATTAGAACCACTATGATTCTCCTCCAAACATCTAGCATTTTTCTTGATCTCATAATCTTATTAAACAACTTTGTCAACCAAGCTAGTGATAAAGACCATCCCTATCAACCTTGGTGTTTGAAGAAATTACAGTTGATTGGTGTAAGCATACTGCAAAACTGCTTGTACTCTGAAAGTGATAGAAGGATACCACTTACTGCATGATGGTTTTACACGCTTGTTGTACTACCCCAAATATTTACTGATGCTCTCTGGTACACCATTGCATCATTTTAGTAATCTAATGGGGACAGAGAATAAAATATGGAAAATAGGATTTGTATTTTGATAGTTAAAGTACTCATGTCTTGCATTTCTTTTATGTGAGCTTGAATTGTCAATGGATGTTACAAATGATTTTTCTCTCTGTCTACTAGCTACTTTTTTAAAGTCTTTTTGAACTCCCAGAAGAATCTCCAGCAAAGTCTCATGCATGAGTATTGATGTAACCCCAAATCAAGGGCCATTCTTCAGGAACAGTCATTTGAATCAGCGGTACAATTGCGGTTCCTTAAAACCCTGCGGTTATGATATACCGCTGTGTTGGATGAATAGGCTTCAGGAGAAGGAAGAATAGGGTTCGGCTAGGGTTCAAACAGTTGGGTTTATTGAGGTTCAAACATAGACCTTGTTGCCTAGATTTAGAGTTTCTAGGGGTAACTAGATTCCTAACTGGGATCACAAGGGGAAGGGTGGGGAAAATAATCCTAAAAGGGTAGGGAATTTGGTGGAGGGGTTGAGAGATCTAGGTGAAAGAAATGATGCATTTTGGTTTTGGGTTCCAGTCGTCTCACTACAGATACATGATATCTCCTTTAGGAAAGTCTAAAATGATTCATGCCACTATCCTTTTCCTCATAATAGGTCGTGAGGTGAATTTGTTCTCTTTTTCGGTTTGTCCCTTCAGCAGGGGGAAGTTTGGGATGGATTTTCCCCCGTTTTTCCATGTCTTTTGCCTTTTTCCTTACTGGGATTTTTTTTTTTTTTTTGGGGGGGGGGGTGGTTGGAGGTGAGGATGGACTGCAGTTTTGAAAACAAGAGGGTGAACTTCCCCGAATACCCATCATGTTTGTTTATTTCCAAAATGATAGCTCAAAAGTGAACCAAAAGAATGTTTAACCACAACGCTGTCTCAAAATAGTTAGACTACTTAGTGGATTAGTGGATTTTGGCATCAATTCAATGCTGATGCATCTGGATCACCTTAGTATCTTAGGTTCAGGATTTGGAATTTCTGGCTGTTGGGCATGAAGCGTGCAGGGACTCGAAAACAGGTCATTGGTATATCATGATTGCAGGAAACCCTAAGGACATCTAAAATGGAGAGTATTGAGGTGAAGAAAATAATCTATTCTGGTCATTCCTTTGCCCTTCTACCAAGAAGCTCTATTTGATTTCTAGCCTAATAACATTTACTTTAGGGTTTTCTTGTTTTACAAAATATGGTAAGAGCTCTGATCTCAAGTTAGGATTCTAACTGATCATTGCCTATAAAATGGAAAGTGAAAACCTACACTAAAGCATGTCTCAAAGACTGAAACGAGTGGTATTTTGGACTAAGATCCATCACAATAAAATAGGAAGTGATGTAAGGTGAGGATATCATGAACTCAAAATTTATCTTGGAAAGAGGAATAATGTGTTATGATAATACTCTAATGAAATCCTAAAATTGGACAAAATACCTTATCCAAATTAATGTTTTATGAGATAATCCTATTATTGGACAAATGCCTCAATACCATCTTTGATGTAACCCAGGGTTTGGGCCAGTATTCAGGATCCTCTTGGACCAAAATTCAGCAGTAGTTTAGGGTTTCAAAATTCTGGTTTCAGGGTTTTAGATGGAATTTGGATGGGACAGCAGCTAGTCAGAGCTTTCTAGAGCCTGCAGCAAGGGGGAAAATAGGCTTAGAAGCCTGTGGATGATTTTCCAGGGCCAGGAATGGGCTAGGGTTGCTATAGGGTCTATTTAGGATCTTCCAAGTCTGTTTTTGAAATAGTTTGCTTGCTGTTATATAGTTTTAAACGTGCAGCGGATTTTGTAGAGTTTAGGGCTTGGAATTGAGGTAGGGTTCATAAATTAGGGTTAGGGTTCTGCTTGAAGTTGAGGATAGAGGGGAAGGTGCAATGCAGTTCCTAGGGGAATCCGGGTTTTGGTTGGGTGGTTGAAGAATTATAGTAGTTTTAGGGTTCTAAGATTTCTCTAGGTGCTGCAAGGTTTAGGGAAGAAGATGAGAGCTAGCAGAGGTGGAATTGGAGAAGGGGTAGGGCTGGGTATTGAATTTACTTGAGGGAGAATGGATGTAGATCAAAGCTTAAAGAAGAAAACACCTCCCACCAGGTGCCGCCAGGTCCCAAAGGCCTTGAAGCACTCATGCACACTTCCTGGCTGCAACTCAATAATTTTATTCATCAATACTGAATTGAATTACAACCATGGGCCTAAATTTATTATCTGTAAACAATCCCATGATCTGTAGGAAGTACTAGGTAGAGAGAAGAAGAAAGAGAGAATAGTTGGAGAATAGTGCTGGGCGATAGAATCTTTGTATTCTACCGTACTTGCAAACACATATTTATAATAGACTGAAATAGGATTACAAAGGAAACTTAAATATAACTCTTAACACTTACCTAATTAAATTTAAATCTTAGTAGGAAACTCACTTAAACTAGGACACTAATGACCATAGACCCAATAAGGAAACCACAATAGGGAGACTCCTATCGTGTTATATCATATTTACTCTCACTATCTCTAACACTCCTCCTCAAGATGGAGTATAGACTTAAGAAAGCTCTAGTTTGGACAAATAAGAATAAACTTGAAAGGTAGCACCAATCTTGAACCGTCTAGCAATTAGACACCAACGAGCTCAAATCAGTTCCCCAATCCAAGTCTTCACAACAATCAACAAGAACATCTAACACCCTTCCCAATGAATGTCTCAAAATGCAAAATGCAACATGCAATGACAATAGAAAAGTCCATCAAATATATTACCGAACAGCTACAAAAATTCAACCAAATATAGCACCCTAATGGCTACATAAAAGTGCAAAAAATTGCAGCTCAATGCGTGCACGAAAACTTCTCATGAAAGTGCAGCTCCCATGGCTACACAAAAATTCCATAAAAGTGTAGCTCTAGTGCTGCACAAAAACCTTTCCCTTGGAAAGCACTCCAACAATTGGACTTACTCTTGAGTCCATTAAAATTCTGAAAAAAGTTTCTTACAGTGTTTCTTGTAGTCAACATCTTCAATCTCCCCCTCATGTGTATCATTCACATGACCAGAAGCAACTAATAGTCACCTCAACTTTCATTACAGAAGATCCCATAAATAAAATCCCAATGCCTTTAATCATCCTCACACAAGAAGTAAAATTCCAAGACATATGAGAATGGCAAATAAAGGAAAGGCATGGCAAGTTTGTAAATATTACAAAATTGAAACAGGAATGGCATCAATGTAATTAGAGAAATCCCCAAAAGGAAACACAAACAGAAGTCAAAGAGTAAACTTGAAAGTAGAATAAGCCTAAATTTAAGGAAACGTTGTGGGAACCAATCGTAATTAAATATGGAAACAAAATAATATTGAAACATAAAATAAAGCAAGTCTAGGAATTAGGAAACTTTATCAGAAACCAGATTCAGGAAGCAGAATAAAAAATAAAAATAAAACCAGGAATTGAACTAGAATTGAACCCAAAACTGAACCCAAGACTAAAGAAAGACTGAACCATACTTGAACCATCGAATATCACTAACACACAATCAATTTCTTTTAGGTTTAGTAAAACAGAGATAAACCTTAAACTCACGATGCACAGCGTGAAGGTACAGCAGATCCAAACAATCGATAAAATGGCCAAAGAGAGTAGCATGGCCGTGTCACTGTCTTCTTCTGCTTGACAGTCAAGCAACTAATAAAGACCAAACTGTGAAAGCAGCAATATAATAGGGGTTTGATAACAGCAGAAGACACTGCATCCAAAATCTGTTACGATTATGAGGGGACAGCCCAACAGCACACAGCAGTAGCAAGAAGTATATCAGAACCCGTCAGATCTGAAGAATTTCTTAGTTGTAGGGTTCTACAGCTCAAATCTCAGAATAGCAGAGGCTTTTGCATACGAACGTTTCAGGGAAGAATATGAGTGAATCAGTTTCAAAATAAACTCAAACTGAAAAAAGCAAAAAGACTGAAACAAAATAATATTAACCAGAATCTTAGGAAGAAGAAGACTCCATCACTGAGGAAGCTATGTCTCAGACGGAAATCAAGATGAACCAGAAGCAGAAAGCATGGAACCATCAACCAGTCATAAGAAGAAACCAATAACCAGGGATCAATTCGAATCTGTAGCAAGCAACAAACCTAAGAACAGACAACTACGAAAGCCGGGAATCAGTGAGAGAAACCTGTGAACTAAACAAAACTAGCATCGGCTCTTCTTCTCTCATCTTTGACATTAGATTGAACTTCTGATGCAAGCTCGATTCCAAAAATAAAACCCCACATGGTAAATCCACAAATTCTATCCACTCCTCAAATAAAAGCAGCAGCCGGTTGATACTATCAACCAATGAAATATCAAAGATCAGCAGCAAAATTGAAGAACCTATGAATTCAATATTCAGCCAATGAAACCTTAGTTCTTCTTCTATGAACTAAGGTTCCTTCTTTAAATCAAAAGCCCAAGATGACTCTCAAAACGGCAATAGATTATGGCTCTAATACCATGTTAGCAATCTACATATCTGTAACAGGTACTGGGTAGAGAAGAAGAAAGAGAGATTGAGAGTGAAGAAGAGAGAATAGTTGGAGAACGGAGCTGGTTGATAGAATCTGTGTATTCTACTGTACCAACAATCACATATTTTGATATTTATAATAGACTGAAATAGGATTACAAAAAGAAACTAAAATATAACTCGTAACACTCACCTAATAAACCAAAATCTTGGTAGGAAACTCACTTAGATTAGGACACTAATGATAATGGACTCAGTATGGAAACCACTAACACCAAAGACCCGAACCAATAAAGAAACCACGATAAGGGGACCCCCCCCCCCCCCAATCGTGTTGCATCATATTTACTCTCATTATCTCTAACATAATCTAATACTAAGACTCCTACATGGACTCGTAATAAGAAACCCAAACTGAAAACTAGGAGTCTAGGACTCCTATTTAAATTAACAATTTAGGAGTCCTCAACTAATTAATTAAAAGGACCTCACATAAATGAGGACTCTTGAGTAACTTACACTATTAGGACTCCAAATAACAAAACTAAAGTAGGTAAGGACTCTCCAAAATTAGCTGGAATCATCCCAACTTAATAGGGCTCGAACTAGTGGTAGTTAATGACCAAAATACTCCTACAAAGGCTCAGCCCCATCTGGCAGTGCCCCAAGCTGCTAGTGGGCTTGGGCCTTCTTTCGGGCTCTTCTGGGCTGTCTCTGGCTGGTTACATCACATATAGACCTGCTGGGCTTACAGGTATATCTCTTCGGACGTCGGTTCCCTTAAGCAATACATATCCTGATCTATAATTGTCTTTAGGCCTTTTTCTTCTGGCTTTGTATCACCTAGGAACTTGATATGAATGTATTGAGTTGATTTTCTATTGAAGATTAGTTTATCTATTGTTGACCAGAAGGAGGTAAGACTTGTGCCTATGGCCTACCGATTTACACAATTTATACCCTCAAACTTGTTTTGAAGTGCTTTATTTACTGGGAGCTTCATTAGCACTCATTTTATATTTTAACCAGGGTGCACAAAGCTTTTCATCTGACATGTTTCATATAATGTTTGTGCAGAAAGAGCTGGAAGAGCTTGAGAAAACTGAGAAAGTGTCGGTTGCATGTGAAGAGTATGTATGAGAAAATCGTAGTGTCATTTGCTGCCTGACTTTGAGGTTAATTGTAATTATATTACATCCATCCATGGGGACTGAATTTCATTTGGTTTCCACCAGATTGCTGCTTAATGTAGGAAGCAGACCAGATCCACTACTGTCAGAGTAAGTAAAAACTGCACTACACTAAAAAACGTAAGCTTTTCTCCTACAGTGCTAGCAAGCTGAACTATGTCTATTCATTCTGATTTCATTAGAACTACTGGCCCCACCAACCCAGCCTGGGATCGATGGTTTGAAGGCCCACAAGAGTCGGAGGGTTGCGGATGCTGGATACTTTGAACATTTGATTGGTTTCCAGATTTGTGGTTATATTCTTAATGTCTTGTGGGGCATGTATACATTGCGGCATTGATCTGAGACAAGGTTGGATAGATTTCAATTGTGGTAGTGAAGTTTTTTTGGTGCATGTAACAAACGTTGGATAGAACGCATTGTGGATTGAAATATTGGAATTTTTTTGTCCTTTGCCGAATGTTGGGCAGAATACATTGCGGAAATGAAAAATGTAACACATTGTGGAAATAAAAAATGTTTTCTTTCTTTGAAGCCAATGCAAATGAACACAGAATCAATGTGCTTATAAAAGCATATGAATGGGACATAAACAGAGGTTTGTCTTGGCCCCCAAAAAAGAAAACAAAACAAAGCAACAAAGGTTTGTCACGGTCTACAGTACCCATGATTTATACTAACTTGTAGCCCTGCCAGTCGCATTCTGAGCTATCCACATTTGATTGGTTTCCAGATTTGTGGTCATATTCTTCATGTCTTGTGGAGCATGTATACCTTGCAGCAGTGATCTGAGACAAAGTAGGATATGTGTAAATTGTTGTAATGAAATATTTTTGGTTATGCAACAAACGTTGGATAGAACGAATGCAATGTGGAATGAAAAATTTTTATGTCCTATGCTGCCCAATGTTGGGCATAACACATTTTGGAAATTAAATTTTTCTTTCTTTCTTTGAAAGCCAATTCAAATGAACACACAATCAATCTGCTTATCGAATCGTATGAATAAACAAGGTTTATCACGTTCTACAGTGCCCATGATCTGTATTAACTTGGAGCCTTGCCAGTCACATGCTGGGCTATCCACCCCAAACCATCATATAACCCTTCACCCGTCAGAGCACAGCAAGCTTGGATGTGCCAATCATGATTCTTAATACTGTGAAGTGAAAGGGCGTCTGTGATCTCAGCTGGGGTCATGGCATCCTTGATATCTTGCTTGTTTGCAAAGACAAGTATTACTGAATGCTCTAAATCTTCGTGTTGGAGCAACCGAAAGAGTTCCTCCTTCATAATATTGATCCTTGCACGATCAGTGCTATCTATCACCGCAATAACCGCATGAGTCCCGCGATAGTATGTTGCCCACGATGTCCTCAGCCGCTCTTGCCCACCAAGATCCCACACCTGGTGAAGCAACATTTATAAAGCAAATTAACCAAAGAAGCTAGCTCAATTGCATTAACAAAGTTTAGCAGATCAAAAAGCTAACCCCTAAAACTAGAATTCAACCAGAAGGTATTGCAATGTAAAAAATATTATTCGCATGTTATAGGTTAACAAAAACTATGTTAGATGTGGAAGCATACATGTAACACATGATGTTGAGCTTGGTCAAAAAAGCATCCAAGAGAAAGCAATTACTCAGATGGCCATCACATGGAAGACAACGAGTTGTTTAATTCAGAAACCACGAAAGCTGTAGCATTAGGGATGATGCCT
Source organism: Hakea prostrata (assembly GCF_041222555.1). Classification (NCBI taxonomy): domain Eukaryota; kingdom Viridiplantae; phylum Streptophyta; class Magnoliopsida; order Proteales; family Proteaceae; genus Hakea; species Hakea prostrata. The sequence continues at coordinate 25,383,092 of NC_142600.1, read as the reverse complement.
TAAATTAACACAATTCGCAGCAGAGAGCAGTAAATGCTTGCCAGAAACAAAAGATACCTCAGCCCACGGTAACTTCTCCTAACAAATATTGGAAGTAAGGAAGGAAAGTAATGGAAAAGAGGTAAGAATGGTAAAAATCAATTGCTGCAAGACAAAGAAATCAGGAGAGCTAAAAAAGGGTTCAGGTTCTTCTGGTGGTTGCTTCAGATCACTAAAACAGAATACTAAGTCTTAACCATTAGGTAGACATTCATATAAATCAACACAATGTAGCAACCTGAGGAAAACTTATCTTCTTCTTCGCGTGCTTTTTCTTGAGTTTAGATCCTCGAAGAGGAAAATTTCTGATCCCCATGGTTGGATGTTTTACACGTGTCCAATCTAAAAACAAAATCCTCCTTTTTAGGAAAAGAGAGAATATTTAGATCCCAACATTTTTGGAATTTTCCTTAAAAAGAGGATTTTATTTTTAGATTGAATACATGTCAAACGTCCAACAATGGAATTTTCCTCTCCATGTGGATCCTTTTCCTTTGGGAAGTGAAGTAACAGTAGTTGATCTAAATATAATCAAAACCAAAGACTCTGACCATGTTATCCCAGCTACAATCCTCAGGCAAGCCATATTAATACATAAAGGCACAGATGGCAAAGGCTAAGTGCAAGGAAGAAAATAACAAGGCAATGAAGCATCAAGAGTTGGATATCAAACTTCAACTCCTAGACAAGCAAATAACAAACGATTAAAAGTTCAATATCAAACTCGATCTCCATACACTAGACTATCAATTCACTATTTCATGGATGTCAGAGAAAAACGATGCAGGCAGGGAGTATCTCACTTAATACCGTAAGAAGCAGAACCAGACCAGTCTAGGCCAGTTCATGGGTTAAGCATTGGTTATCAATTCTTTCAACTGTTTATTCAGTTTTGAACTCCCACCTTTGTGTGAACTGGTTCTTTCTAAAGTTTGGATCCTATTAAAGCTAGTTTGGGCATTAGAAAATAGAATTTACCTTCCTAATCAGATTAAGATTGTTTAGATTTTCTTTAGAAGCGCAGTTTGTAAGGGCGTAGCCCACAGTTTTACTATTACAGATTTCTTTTTCTTCACAATGGAGCTGCTACGCGATTCAGCAAAGTTTGGCAAATCTTTAGGTTTGGTGGGATCCTATTTCAACTTAATGTGGAAGTCATTAGCAACTTCATTTTCATTATATACTCTATTATCCCTTCAAGTACGTATTGCTTTCTGATTGTTACTGTTTAAGATTGTTAGAGGGTTATCTAATACGAGATATCTATAGGGGTTAAGCTGTTATTAATACAGATTAAAAGTTTTGCTAAAAGAACTTAAATCAAAGAAAAGAAACCACTAGAAAATCTGGTAGGAGCTTCGTTGGACTAGATTTTGCTGATAAGATATCGGTGACCGCAAGAGACTTAGCCAGTAGATCAGCCATCCTTTTAACAAATAAAGGCCTTCCTACCTGCAGCTTTCGACCAGGTTTGGTGTAAATCAAGATGTATTCATCTGGCTATCTAAGAAACCTCCTGTCTATGCTCTATTTTTTTTATCCAGAAGCAAAAATTAATTTTACTCTGAATCTGTATCATTGAATCTGGGTCATATTCAGGGAATTGAAAGAATGATTAAAAACTGAACTTCACGCAGAATTATCAATCATTGTGTCTAATTTCCAGCAAAAGAATTTCTCCCATTCATAGGTTTCAAGTATCAGATATGATTCTTTGTTGGTTGTGATTAATCAAAATATCACTGTTGTATAGTTGAGTTCTGAGGATCACCTATTCTAACTGTTTGCAATTGTTGATTGAAGTTTGATCATCAGAGAGGGCTGACTTTTTCTTTTTTCACCTGACTTTAATGCAGGATCATGCTAACAGGGGTATGTAACCCAAACCTAGGTTTCATCCTAATAACCACCCAAACCCCCGTCCAAACCACCCCCCCCCCCCCAAAAAAAAAAAAAGAAGGAAAAACCCCAAAGAAGAAGAATGAAGAATTTTTGTATCAGAATGACAGCTATTCCAAGTTATAAACCTACAAATTCAATAGATCAGGTTTCTATGCAATAATTGGCTGATGTGATCAAGACTACAAGAGTCTATCTGACCAACTGGTATCTGTACCTCAGAACACTTGTCAAAATGTGTTGTACATTGTCACAATAACACACCATTCCAGAGGACCATAGAGGAAAGCAATAGCCTACACCAGGTGCATCACAGAACACCAATCCAATATCAGGAAAATTGCCAAACTGCCAGAAATTACACCACAACTAGCCACTGAGTACGGCTGAGGATCACATGACAACATACTTTGAGAGCAACACTGGCTTCAATCTAGGTGAAATGATGATTCCCAGAAGATGAAGCCAGCCTTTAAGTAGTATGATAGTAAGATTAATCCACTGGTGTTTCTTGACTGGGTAAATGCGAGCAAAGACTACTTTGACTGGTTTGACATCATAGAAGCTAGAAAAATCAAGTCAACACTAACCTTGCAGGACCAGCTAGAAAGTCATGGAAATTACAAGAGAAGAGGAATGAAGATGGACACCATCATTACCACTTGGGATAATATGAAAGTCGATCTAATAGGCAATACTCCACCTGACTTCATGATATCCACATGGTCAGCTGAACACACTACAACAGGGTAAATTATCTATCTTTGAATATGCATGTAAGTTTGATATCTTAAAAGAAAACATGCAGTTAATATCCTTGTAGAAACTGGGGCTAGGACCAGAGGTCATAAAAACTGTAGGGAAACCTATTGTCTATAAACTTCAAGACCGCTAACAGAGAGCATCAAGGCAGAACTCATTCAATGTTGGAAAACCATTGACGCTAAACACATTGCAACCCTCTTTTTCAGGGGGTGCATACATTCAGGCTGCTAGAGTTGATTGTTTCAGATCAAGATGTTGTGTTCATGAGTAATTTTTGTTAAAACATTATGGATGAAGATGAATACCAAATTGCAATTCTCTATTACTTTCCATACACAGTCAGATAAAGGTTGTCGACCAAAATCACGGTAACCTCTCACATTGCCTTGTGAGAGGCTATGAAAAAGAAATGGCTGTGAAGTTCCAAGGCCAAAATAGGGCCTAGGGATGCTGCCCCAGCGCTCTCCAGCCCTAATGGAAAACCAAATCACAAGAGGGGCTGATGTATCCTGTGTTGGGCTCCCCTAAAATTGGACCCAAAAACCAGACCCAACAAGGCATTCAAACTGGCCAAATACCCCAAGGGTAGTTTGATCATTTTTCAAGACCTCTTTTGAGGCTCAATATGGATCTTGATAGAATCCCCCCCGATCCAAGGGTTAGGGGTCTATCTTTATTTTTCTGTTTGAGTCAATAGTCTAAGAGTTACAGTCCATTTCAATTAGGGTTGAGTTGTTAGGACAAGGTTACTTAATTTTAGGAACCTTATCTTAAAGCAGCTCTATTTTATTTAAGTCCTAGGTTGGTTTAAAAGTTGTTTGTTGTGTCACAAGTAAGTGTTTGTAAGAGACTCCAATCCAAGGGCTGGAATATCATATTAATTTGATTCCTTTTTTTAAGTGTTGATAGAGTCCACTTTGAGTTGTAATTTGATCTCATCTGTAAGGAGATCCCTGTTTGTGTCAAGAGTTTTTAATTTTAGGCTATAAATAGCCTCTTTCTGCAATGTAATTCTAAATTTTGGAGTTAATGAAAATTACAAGCTGAAGAAAGACTTGAGAGAAGTCGTGGGATCCTTGGGAAGGTGACCTGAGCTGGGTTTTGAGATTTGTTTCTGCAATTTTCAAGTTGTTTCTTCTTCTTCAAGCACTCAAACAGCATTCCAGCAACTACGACAAGCATTCCACTTCAGATCACTGCAAGCTTTCATCCACAAGTAAGTTAGAAGCTTCCCAAACCTTTCTCCTACATCTCCAGCCACTCCCCATCCCAACCTCAAGCCAACCGTAGCCTTTTCCCCTTCTCCTTCTTCCCATGTTTTCAGATCCCACCCCAATTAGGACTCCCTCTTGCAGCCCCAAAACACCCCATTATACCCTCTTTAGGATCGCCCAAGCCTACTGAACAAAGATCTAATCTCTGTTTTCCCAAAACAACCTTCTTTCTTGAGTTTTGGAATTTTCTACACTTCCATCTTCTCCAAGGAAGTTTCAGAATTTTGCAGAACTCCAGAAATTATATAAATACCTAAAAACAGTCCCCACCTTCTGAAATTTACTTCTGAATTGCAGAATAGTGTTAAATCACAGATCTGGACTACGAGACAGCAATTCAATTCCCCCCAACCCTAGCCCTAACCAAATCCCTGTCACCTTAGGATTTGAAATCTGAATTAACAGCATTATTGGTTTCTAAAACCCTTAGCCAAAACCCCTAGCCCTTAATTGTGAACTGGTTCTACCTTAGAAAATCCTGAAATCTAACCCTAAACCCTGAGTTACATCAATAGTATCAGAGCAACATGAACCAGCAATAGTCAGCACCATGGGTGATTCAATGTGGAAGGAAGAAACTGAAATCGAAGACTCCTATGGCATCCCTCCATCAATGCCATCTAAAGGGTCTTTTCAGCAGAGCAAGAAGAAGAAGACTGGAAGAGGAGTTGCCCCATCTACACTATAGTCCAATCAGGTGAGCATAAAGCTATGGTAATGGTTGATAGTGGTAGTAGCTCCAATGTGGTGTCAGAAAAATTGGAAAAGAGTGCTGATTTTAAGATTGAGAAGCAGCCCCAGCCCCATATAGTCTCCCTTGTAAACAGTAAAGCATTAGAAGTGACTCATAGGTGTCTAGTTCCCATCAGTCTCCACTCTTACTTAGAAGAGATCTGGTGTGATGTAGGACACATAGGATTGTCTGACATTATTTTAGGGAGACCTGGTTGTATGATAACGATGTAACTATCATGGGGAAGGGAAAACAAGTGTAAATTCATGCACAAAGGCTAGGGAATTGTACTTTTGCCCTTAGACCTACCAGCAGAGATCAAGAAGAAGCAGGCCCTCAAAAGAACTAAAGGACCCAATCAAGAGATCAACCAAGTCACCACCACCCACCCCAAGGCTCCACAACCAGATGGTGAACCCTCTTCACCAATTCAACAGTTTCTTACAGAGAAGGTGATAGAAAAGTCTGACAAGGTCATAGCAACTAAGGAAAGAGCTGAGGCACCCATTCCTCTAGTGGTTCTTTACAGTACAGGAAGAGCATTGCTACACACAGATTTCAAATTCCTTCCAGCACCCATTTCAAGTGAAACTGGACCTCCCTTGAGTCTCCCCCTTCATGAAGGAAATACTATAAACCTCCTACAGGCCATAGCAACAGTGATTATCAAAGTGCAGACAAAAAAGGGGCTCCGAACTCCGAAGGCATGACCATCAACTCCATCCTTCCACCGAGGGCTCCTAACACTTAGGCCCCTAGGATTTGGAATACATTACCACTAGCTCGAGTCCACCAAGGTACTGTAAAGAAAAGGTGCAAGCAGCCACGCATCTGTTGCTTCCTCCTCATTGCAAGATCAGAGGTCGAGTCCACTTACGACAAGCACATTCATCAGGTGATAAATGTTTCAAAGAAAGGGAGACTTGATGTATCCTAGGTTGAGCTCCCCTAAAATTGGGCCCAAAAACCAGTCCCAACAAGGCATTCAAAGCTGGCCGGATACCCCAAGGGTATTTTGATCATTTTTCAAGACCCCTTTTGAGGCTCAATATGGATCTTGATAGAATCCCCCCGATCCAAGGGTTAGGGGTCTATCTTTATTTTTCTGTTTGAGTCAATAGTCTAAGAGTTACAGTCCATTTCAGTTAGGGTTGAGTTGTTAGAATAGGGTTCCTTAATTTTAGGAACCTTATCTTAAAGCAATTCTATTTTAGTTAAGTCCTAGGTTGGTCTAAAAGTTGTTTGTTGAGTCACAAATAAGTGTTTGTAAGAGATTTCAATCTAAGGGTTAATCTCATAGTAATTTGATTCTTTTTCTTAGTGTTGATAGAGTCCTATTTGATTTGTAATTGGATCTCATCTATAAGGAGATCCCAGTTTGAGTCAGAGTTTTTAATTTTAGGCTATAAATAGTCTCTTTCTGCATTGTAATTCTCAATTTTTGAGTTAATGAAAATTACAAGTTGAAGAAAGACTTGAGAGAAGTCAGGGGATTCCCTAGGAGGGTAACCCACGGCTGGGTTTTGAGCTTTGTTTCTGCAATTTTCAAGCTGTTTTTTCTTCTTCAAGCACTCAAACAGCATTCCATCAACTACGACAAGCATTCCACTTCAGATCAATGCAAGCTTTCATCCACAAGTAAGTTAGAAGCTTCCCAAACCTTTCCCCTACATCTCCAGCCACTCCCCACCCCAACCTCAAGCCAATCGTAGCCTTTTCTCCTTCTTCTTCTTCCCACGTTTTCAAATCTCACCCCATCCCTCATTCCAGCCCCAAAACACCCCATTATACCCTCTTTAGGATCACCCAAGCCTGCTGAACAAAGATCTAATCTCTGCTTTCCCAAACCAACCTTCTTTCTTGAGTTTTGGAATTTTCTGCATTTCATCTTCTCCAAGGAAGTTGCAAAATTTTGCAGAATTATAGAAATTATATAAATACCTAAAACCAGTCCCATGTTTTCAAATCTGAGGATATGGCAACGGTTCAAATAACTACAAAGAGGATCACACCTGGCACCAGTCATAAGTTGCATCCATGAAATATGAGTCCCTACAAACCCCAGTTTGTTACACTACTGAGATACATTATTAGTTATTCATATTTTCTAATTTGTTTTTCCAGTTTTAAACTCTCAGCTTTGCGTGAGCTGTTACCTTTTAAACTATGGTATGCTATTTGAGTTATGCTTTCCATTAGCAACTAAGATTTACATTCCAAACAGATTAGGATCATAACTGTCAAGCTGACCCAAGGAATACTAAAATCACATATAACAAAGTTAAATAATCATAGAATTATAAATATATGCAATCAATCAATTGCAAAATAACCAGTGAAAAACATAATCACGCAACTGCATTACATACAGTATGATGCATTGCATAGAAAATTCTAAACCACTAACAATTTACTTTAATTCATAAACCATAGCAACCACAGAATTTTGAATCAAGGAAATACAACCCCAAAAGCCAGAGCAGCAAGCAAGATACTGGCAAATACTAGCAGAAACAAGCCAGCATGACACCAGTACTGCTACTACCATAGGAGAAGGCAGAGGAAAGAAAAAGATTAGCGTTCACAGAGTGGCCCACTTCTACCCATTGTTTAAGGCTTGACCGTAAGCCGTTACAATACCTATATACATGAAGTTCGAGTAATCAGAACAATAACAACAGATCGTCCCAAAACACCATCTTGAAAATGCAAACAAGTGCCACTTTCAATCCATCATGAAAGCTCATTTTACAACAATAAAATGCAAAAAAAAAAAACGAAAGCAGAGTTATATTTCTATAACCCACATTCCAAGATGATCACCCGCAAAGAACAGGTAAAGTAAATCGCATAAAAATTTCCAAACTCAATAAAATAAAATAAAAATTGATGAAGCTAACCTCGAACCGAATGTTTTTGTAGACGAGCTCTTCGACATTACTCCCAACAGTGGGATGTGTAGTGACAACCTCTCCGAGATGCAATTTATAAAGTGTGGTTGTCTTGCCAGCATTATCTAATCCAACGACCACTATCTTGTACTCTTTTGCCGGAAACAACATGAACCAAAACCTAGACATTAAGGCTCCCATCTTGTATACAAACAGAGCTCGAACTTACACCTATGGCAAACAATCCGAATATGTTAATTGAAAGAAAAAGAAAAGAAAACACTAATTGATGGTTGAAAGAAAACAACCAAACGCCATGAAGCAAAAGAACGAAGATTTGAGATACAAAAGGAAAGGGTAAAATTGCATATTAGTAGCTCAGATCAGCCCAAATTGCAGATCGGAGTAGAACGAAGATATCATGTCACCAGGTAAAAGAGACGAGAAAAAGTGCTCCAGTCCAAAGAAAACAACTTGAAATCCGCATAAAAAAAAAAGGGAAGAGGAGAAGGAAACAAACCTAACCAAATTTGAAAGGCACAAAAGTAGTATATCAAATCCCAGGACCCAGGTCGTCGATTTTGCTTCAATGGGCGATAACCCGGTTTGTGAATTTCGGAGGAAATGGAACCAGAGAAACCCTTATTACGTCCACAAACATCGATTATATTTGTGGAGAGTTATAACACGAAGAAACGCCAAGTTGCGTAGACAATAATTTTTCTTTTTCTGTTTTTCCTTTTATTATCTTCTCCATCTACGTTTTCTTAGTTTTTCCCTTTTTTTTATTTCTTTTTCTCTTTTCCTTTGTCCAAAAACAAGTAGTTTTTAGCTCTCTCCTTGGCGATAACCTCCCGAATCATTTTCCATGTACTTTTATACCAAATCACAGGCTGAGATTTAAATTTTTAATTTAAAAATTATAATAGATCCAATGGATGCTCTTGAACTAAAATAATATGTGCAACTAAATCTTATAACTCATTAAATAGTGTACTTTTATACCAAATCACAAGCTGAGATTTAAAATTTGAAAAGTTTTTTTTTTTTTGTTGCCAATCCCGGTTTCCAAGGCTTTGCCCTAACTAATCCGATGTTCAACCCGAGTCGCACGCCTAACTATGGTGGGTGAGTCTCTCAGGGAATTTTTTGCATCCACAAGTGCACTTTTTAATGAGTTATAAGAATTAGTTGCACAAATTATTTTAGTTCAAGAGCATCCATTGGATTTATTATAATTTTTAAATTAAAATATTATGTGTAAAACATATAACTCATTTAGCACTCATTGGGAGAGCAAAGAGTCCCTCTCAGGAGAGGATCCAAGCCCGCTAATGGAGAATGTTGAAGCAAACTACTCCATGTTGAAAGAATCAATATGAGAATTATGATCTAGTCTTGTACCATATTCCCCCAAAGTCTGATTTAAAACTGGGTAAACAATCTCTATTATTTCTGCAGTTAGAACTCCCATGGGCTCTATTAAAAACATGACTGCATACAACTGAGCCTCCATGTAATTGTAACTGAACCGAAGCCTAACCCAACCCATTTGATCACCTGTTAGCACCTCATGGCCCATACCCTCAGCTAAATGATGAAATGGTAAATTGTTGGAAATTAAAGAGAACTAGGCCAGCCACTGGACTCTCAAAATATGATCTGCCTCCACCAAAGCCAAAACAAATGCATTAACCGTAGTGGAATAATGTTGAATTTTGAGGGGGTAGTTTTAGACACCTCACGAAGGGCGGGCCTAGCACAATGGTGGAGTCTCTTTATTATGCGCTGGAGGTCGCGGGTTCGACTCAGCCTCTCTGCAAAAAAACAGGGGTAAGACTGCCTAGAAAGTCCCTTCCTTAGACCCCACAGTGTGAGAGCTTCGGTACTGGGTACGCCCTTTTTTTAGTATTAGATGCCTCACTTGCACCATATAAGTCACTAAGAACTTACATGTCTTTATTTTTTAATGAAAAAAAAATTTATAAAGAAGGTTAAAGCCTCTAGGGATCTTAGATCCTAATCTATCTATTAACAAAGGCCCAACCAAGGGAGGGGGGGGGAGAGCCAATTCCTAGCTTGATCAGGCTTTTGCTGTATGCTTAGCCCTGATTGAGGGCTTTGGGCCCATTCTGTCAGGATCCAGTTAGAGGCTTCCTGTCAGATTAAGGACCCGATCGATGTGTTGCTCATAAGTCATAACATGCAAAATATTCCAAATGACCAAAAAAGTGAGAACAGGAGAGAAGGGGCTGAACTCCTTTCAGTAAATACTCATTTGGAACAAGCACCACAAACTGCAAAAGTCCAGCTTATCGTCTAATCAAGAAGACCGTAGCCAGGCCCAGGCTATAAGTAGATGAGCTCCATGATGTACTATGATTGAGATTAATTTCTTGAAGTGAACCCACATGGAAATGTTTCCTACAGATCTGAGGTTTTGATCATTGCTCTCCTGTTTCTTGCAGGGCTGTCTCTACTGTTTCTTATGTTGCTCCAACCTCCAAGCACATTGAAGACTATTGGTAAAGGAAAGCATCACACTTTGGCTCAAGAAAAACCAGATTCTTACCACTTTTAACTTGTTTGTTTTGTTAGAAATTAATGGAGACTGGATCAATGTTTAATTAACCTGCTTAATCACAGTCTAGTTTCTAACAAATCAAGGTCCTCTCTTTCATAGGTACAATTACCAATGATGATAATGGTTAACACCAATGCTTAAGCTGTTTTGCTCCCTTATAAAACAAACAGATAAGTTAGAACTTGATTTTTTTACTTCATTGAGATAACCCAGAAATGTTAGATTGCGTCATTTTGATGTTTTCAACATACTCTGAGCTAAACATGGAGATGAAGCCAACCCAATATAAACAATTAAGGCAATATTACTTGTTTACATTAGTAACTGGCCATGTTCCTCTTTTTAATTCTCAAACTCTATATTCTTTGCTGACCTCAAGTGAAGTGCATGCACAGAAGAGAGAGAGAGGAGCCATGTGAGGTGGGCATCCTTCGATAGATGAGAAAGCTCAAGACCCACTACTTTTTGGCAGCTTGGCTAGCTACACTTCCCCAAGCAATTCCTGAACTCTTTTCTACTATCTCCCACATTCAAAGTCTTCAATGATAGGCCGTTGAGTAACGCATCTACCACCACATTTTGTCCTCATTACCCTCATTGTCTCTGTCATGGAGATGGAGGACTGGAGGAGCTAGGGCCTACCCAGTCCCTCACCCCTAATCTCTCTCACTTATTACTCACTATGGTGGCATTAATCTTTGTGTGGTAGAGCTTAAACAAGAATATATTTCCAGATGAAGTACCAGAGGCAAGATCTGGCAAGAAAACATGCTTATTTAAGCTTAGATCTCCATGAGATATTGGATATTTTTTTGATTACATAAGAAGATGATGATGATGATGAGATACTATTAGCTCATGTTTTGAGCAAACGAGAAGATAGCCACATGTGTGCCTAGCTCTAATGTCCATTGCTTCTGTTTCAACTGAACCTGGACAGATTCTACCCAAAAAAAACAGAACTGGACAGATGAGGTAATTAGTTGTGAAATAACCCATTTCATTCTGGTTTTAGTTTAAACACCAACGTGATGTCAGGGTTTAGCCATGTTCAAGGAACCCACAGAAAAACCATAAAAGTACTCCATTAAAGTATTGGAATTTGGAAAAACTAAGGAAATGAAAAGAGTGGAAAGGTAAATAAGGGTCCTTTCCACATGGGGTTCTACATATAATATTGTTTCAGTGACTAGCTTAGTAGCCAGTAGAGCTTAAAATATATGCCAAGAGTCAGTTCCATCAAGTCTTAAATGGTGATGGATACAATGTTCCAAGTGATCCAACCGCGCTAACTCTTCCAAGTCCCAACCCTCATGGAGTGGAATCAAATCCCATCTCTTCATGATTGAATCTGGGTTCCCAAAATCTAGTTGTCCAATGAACTGACTTAATGAAATTAAATATATTAGAGTGGGGACCTAGAGAGTGTAAAGAAACTAACAAGTTCACACAACTTCCCAGAGGATTGCTATAAATTATAATGCGTTTATCTATAAGAAACAGCTCTCTTTTTTTTATGATCTGTGGGGTGTAAGAGAATGTGAATTCCAGTAAGGTAATTAAGGAATGTGGGCAGAAGATGAGGGTGGGTGAGAGAACATGGGAGCTGAGGTTGGAAACTGTGCAAGTCTCTTGTCCTCTCTCTGTCTAATCTTACACATTCACTTAACCAAGCCAAAGAATACTTTGGCTGAACTGGACCCATTTGCATAGTTTTACCAGATATGGCAAAGCATGAGATCTGTCTTGGTGATCTCTCTTTATTTTCCTTTGAAACTAAAGGAGTTGAGAGACTCCATGTGAGTTAACTGCAAGTGAATGTGCTAAAGGATATCTGCATTCTTTTCTCTTCTTTCCTCCTCTCATATTATTACAACAAGACAGGACATTACTTGTATAGAAGAAGAAACCCCCACATGGAATTGCAGAAGCTTTTAAGTTCTTATCTTTAAAGCCAGCCAAGCCTCCACCCTCCTTCCTCCACAGTTCAAACTCCACATGAAGTAGACAGCTTTAGCACTTGTAGCTAAGGTTATATGAGACAGGCAAGGGTCCACATCAAGTATATATACTTCTGATCATCTCATATATGCTACTGCAATTTCTAGGACCCAGATGTGAAAAAGTATATAATAACATCCCAAACCCTTTTAATGGAATCCATTGATTAAACCCTAGGTTGCACTTGTTATTGGGAAACAAAATGAACTTAAAAAGGTTGTATATATGACACTTCAGTTTACTAAGAAAGTAGCAAACACAAAGAACACGGTTTCTAAGTACTTGGAAATGCACAAAGTGATAGGCTTGACCAGAGCCAACCCAGATGATTCATTCATGGATCCAATACAACAGATATATATATATAGGTGGGCACAGCTTACGGTGCTTTTTGTTCATAAGTAATTAATTAATTGTACCGTTACGTGGAGGGAATAAGTAATCAAACCGTTGCTAGCTTGAGAGTAATTAAGAGGTGAGGGCAAAGGCAAAGGCAAGGAAGAATAATAAATGGTGATTAATGAGAGCAGGGGCCTTTCTTTATCATATGCTAATGAGAACCACAAAAGGGTTACGTTGGAGGCTTGGTTTTGGCCAATAGGTACCATGAATGCAATTTGAGGAAATTGATGGTATCATACAGCTCTCCCTACTTTATATTCAATTTCAAATGGCCACCATTCAAGTCTAGTAGAAGTTCTTCTATACTTTAATTTATGTGCTTAATGAATTTTATTTTTTTGGGGGGGGGGGGGGGTTGGGTAGGAGTTTTATGTACAACTTCTGTTTTGTACAATACAATAAATTCAACAGCTGGGCTTTATTTTTTATCATGTATACCATGAACCTCACATAAAAAGAAAAAGAAAGTATGTGGAATTTTGTACATAGACATTTAGATCTACCATGAAGTCAAGGTTTAGATGGCATTACAAAAAACCGATATTTTAGGAACAAATTTCTTTTTTAGGGTAAGGTGAAAAATATATAATATTTTAAGAAAATAAAAAAAATTATAAACTATATATTATATACGGAAGAACCTCTAACCATAACGTTCTTCTTGAACAAACTCAAGCAAACTTGAGGGAAGACTAGGGATTCAAACTAATCTCCTGATACATAGGGATTAAACTCGCATGAAAGCCTATGTACGTACCAATTGGTTTTAAGAATATAATAGATTATTACACAACCCGTGAACGTGTCATGAAACTTAAGAATTGTCCATGGATGATCAAAAATCTCATTCACCATCTGCATAGCATTTTAAATGGATGAACAAAATTTTTTACAAAGGATAAATTATATTTTATCTAGCTAGCTACCACCTCTCTATTGACATGACAAACTAAGATATTCTCTTGATCACTTTACTTACATGTGGTGATGGGTTATGTAGGAAAACCTTCAAAATTTCTGATATCTGAGGTTCATTCGGGCCAGCTTGCGCGTACCTTGATTATATCCTCAAGGGGGCAGTTTTGTCGTCTGCAAGAGTTGAACCCATAACCTCTTTACTAAGAAGTATGTAACTTTTTCTTTAAGGATGAGTTACTATATAAATGTATAATTTCAATTGCTATACTAATTGGGACCACTTGATGAAATAACAAAGATTATATATGTTAAATACATAATTCTATACCTTATTGTCACTAAAACTAGATGTATGATCAATATGATTTAACAAAAAAGAAGAAAAAAACTTATGATATATCACCATAGGAAGGAGGAAGTAATTAATGGCCCTATATATTTTTTTGTATTGAAGTGGTGATTATAAGATCACGACACGTGGTGATAGAATGAAAAGCCAAAAAGGTAAGAGTTGAGAGAATAGGTTTGTCAACTAACTAATTAATCATATCGACCCAATTCCCCACTTCCCACTCCATCGATCTCCTCAAACAGTAAAAGGTTAAGTAATGCTTTAGAATCCCTTTCTGAACTAATCCCACCCACTCTCACTTAATTACCCACTTCAACCAGCAACTAGATTTATTGGATTTATTACTATTACTATTTACTACCAGTGTTTTGCTACTCGACAAAGAACAGCTAGCCTAGCCGGCCTATTAAATGGTAAATATTTCATTCCGTTTTGTGACTCGTGACTCGTGACTCGTGACTCAGCAAGGTTATTTATTCATCTCTTCTGAGATGTCATGGAATGAGTGTGGACAATGAAGAGAACTTCGAATTTAATTTTACGAAAGAAAACAAAGTGCATATTTCCAGAAACTCATAAATAAGAATTTGTTTTATAGGGTTAGTTTTCCAGGTCTCCTCACGAGTTCGGCCTCACTTCTTCACTCAGTCCTTCTAGATTCCCTCGTGAATCCCTTCACTCACCTTTCGTTCGTACATATATAAATACAACGACGAGGAGGAGGAGATCATATTAAAACTCATCATGCCGGTGAGGGCTCTGGATTCAGTAATTAAGATCCAACGGTTGTAAAACCTTCCCATCTTGAAGGGGTAGTGGTCCGTTACCAGCTGATATTTTGAAGGGGTAGCTTGGTAAATGTAAAAGAGTCTTGGTCAATGTTTTCGTAACCCAAGGAAGTGGATCTCTGACACCACTAATAACCATTGCTCAGGACTCAGGACTCAGGAGCCAGGACCGGAGCGGAGTGCCCTATAATATATGACTCTCCTCTCTCTCATATTCTGTTGGGACGCATTTGTCATTCAATCAAAACTTGAGGATATTTCTCGTCTCTTTGTCCCTCCTAGGCTCCTACTACTCTACTAGTTCGGGAGTTCGGTAGTTCCCTCTTCTCCCATCCCATCCCATCGACGCTTTAAAAGACCCCGAAAGCGCGGGAGTGGACTCAGTGCCTCAGTGCAGGTTTCGGGAAGGTTCACTCTCCTATTGGTGCCTGAAAGACACGGAAAGAAAGAGAGAGAGAGCAGCTGCGGATCAGCATTAATGGAGATTTGGAACTGATTAGTGTAGAGAGAGAGAGCAAGAGAGATAGAGATAGAAACAGAGAAGCGAGCAGCTGTAATTTCAGCAAATTGCCAGAAAATGAAGACAGGTTTAGTCCACGATCAAAATCTGGAAAAGCAGATGGAGAAGCAGATGGGATGCATGACTGGCTTCTTCCAAATCTTTGACCGTCACCAGATTCTCTCCGGAAAACGCCTCTATGCTACCAAACGCCTTCCTCCATCACCGGTTAGATTTCTTTCTTCCTTTTTCATCTCTTTTTTCTTTTTTCTTTCTTTGTTATTATTCCATCTCTATTGGGATCTCACTGTTTGACACTCTTCCTTGGATACTTCTTCAGGAGGTTGATTCCACATCCCAGTCTGAGATATCAATCGGATCTCCGGCTTACTCCAGAGAGCTGCAGCAGCAATCTCATCAACAGCAGCTACCACAGCCGTGTAACTCGCCGGAATGCTCCGTTACTCCCGCTAAAGTCCTCTCGCCGTTGCCGGAACTGTCAGTTAAGGCGGAAAGTCCGGCGAGATCGCCACTTCCGTTCTCGGTTTTCGAATACAAAGAAGGCTTGAGGTCTACTTGGAAGTTCAAGGATGCACCGAGGCTTTCTCTCGATAGCAGGGCAAGTTTTGATGGAAAAGGAAGTCTGCGTCCCAAGGAGATCCGAACGAACCCGGCGATTTTCTCTGCCGCGCAACGCGATGGCTCTTCACAACTCACTGTACCGGAGGATACCGACACGCACCGTCGTTCGCCTAGTGTCATTGCCCGGCTTATGGGGCTTGAAGCTCTCCCTGACTCTGACTCTGCTGCCGAAACTCCTAGCAAAGCTGAGTTAAGGAGATCCGCATCGGAGTCTAGGGTCTCCAGGGATATTCTTCCTCATCGACTCACTGAAGGGAAGAATTTCCGGCAAAAGCAGCAGCAGCAGCCGCCGCTCCAGCCAAATTCTAGAAGCAATCTCAAAAGAGACAATGCAGCTCAAGAAAATAATAAACCGGATTTGTTTTTCCGGACATCAGACCCTGCTGATTTCTTCATCAGGAAACAAAAAGCCGAGCCACCGATGCCTCCAAGTGGGGGCATGTCTGCTTCGTCGTGGAGGTTGCAGCAGCAGCAACGTAAAAGCTTTTTTGATTCGCAGGATTTCTTTCCGGAGCCAAAACAGAGGGTTTCTCCTTATGGAGAGATCGAGAAGCGGTTGAAGATGAGGGGAATCGATGAACCAGCAAAGGATCTGGAAGCCTTGAAGCAGATCCTTGAAGCTCTGCAACTCAAAGGGCTCCTGCACTCTAAAGGACCGGCGGAACAGAATTTCGTGTACGATCGGATATTATATGGCGAAGAATCTCCCATAGTAGTCATGAAACCTTCCCGGTCGAGGGTTCCAATCAATCGGGTTGGCAGAACAGGAACAGACTCCCCTACTTCGAGTTTCAATTCCAGAACCGTAGTTCGTCGGAATCTAAATCTAGTTGGTGAGACAATGCCGGTGCCTCCCCACCGCCTTGAGACGGATAGAATTTTACAGAAAGCAAGAAACTCAAGGAACGACGAGTCTGGCGTAAAAAGTCCGAGTTCCATTTCTAGGCGAAAGCCGTCGAATATTGAGACGCAGAGGAGAGCAAATGATTCCGTGGAGCAGAGAAGGAGCTCTCCCGTTCATTCTCCAAGGCTGATCACAAAGAAGGTTGGATCCGAACACGCGACGAGCAGATCACCGAGGAGGAACAGGAAGCCGGTGCCTGAGAATTCACCAAAAGAGAGGATTTCTACGCCAGCAGAGTTCGAATCATCCACAAGTTCCGAGAGCAGTAGTATGTCTTCTCGAGTGGACACGGAGGTTTGTGAGAGAGACAGAATCTCGTTAAAAGTTTGTTTCTTAGATTTATCAATCAATTTCATTACTTAATAAGTCTCAATTTGTATGTTTTTTTTTTGGTTTGGGAATGCAGTTGCAGAGAACGGTGATGGGGGATTACAACGAAGGGAGGAACTTGTTGGAGAGATGCGATAAGTTGCTCCACAGCATAGCGGAAATAACAGCAGCATCAGCATCTGAGTTGCAGCCGAGTCCGGTTTCGGTCCTAGATTCGTCTTTTTACAACGACGAGTCTCCATCACCAATCATGAAAAGATGCATAGACTTCAAAGGTAAATACCCTTCCTTTTTTTGGTAATAATACATTGATACACTTGTATCTGCGTTGTCTTTTTCCTGAATTTTGCATCGAGTGAGGGTCGAGTACTCGAATCTATTCTTTCTGGTTGCACGGGCCAATCAGAATTCGACTCGGTTTTATCTGTACGTTATAATACATTTATTGCTGCAGTGTTACCATTTAAGAATTTGATTGATCTACTGGTACTGGAAATGGGAATCGTTATTGATGTCAGTTAGTTAATCTTTGTTGAACAGATCAATCGATTGAACAGGAGGAAGAGGAGAATTGGAGCCCAGTTGTCTCACCGGTCCGATTGAAACCCGAAGATGGAGATTTCCTGTATGTGTCGGAGATTCTCCAAGCTTCCGAATACCTCCCTGAGGATTCTGACATGTTCTTGTTGCTGGAAAAACGGCGTTACAACGGCTCCAACGACACTCGCAAGGAATCCATGCTACACAGGAAGCTTGTGTTCGACACGATTCAGGAAATCCTGGACAGAAAGAAGCGGTTGCCACCATGGAAGGCAGTATCAGAGATGAATTGCAAGAGTGGGAAGCCAGAAATGAGGCAGATATGGTCGGAGTTCCAGAGAATAAAAGAAAGGGAACCGGCGGGGGAAGACCTGTTCGAGATCATCTGCGGGGTGCTTCGGAGGGACATGGGCGGAGGAGGAGATTCGAACAGCGCTTGGGGAGATAGCCATAGCCAAGTTGAGATATCGGATGTGGTGCTGGATATCGAGCGCTTGATATTCAAGGATCTTGTAGCCGAGACCATCCGAAATCTTGCTTCTTTTGCCGGGAAGAACAGAGCCCTGGTACCTCCTCCTCGAAGGAAGTTGGTTTTCTGAAACCATTTTGTTAAAGCAGTTATTTTAGCGCGCTTTCAAAATTAATCCTACATTAATTATCCAGGGAAATTTTAGCACCAACAAAGGGGGAAATGGGAAATCCACGGTAGGCACAAACAAACGTGTGATGTGAGTGTTGGCCTTTGTTCATAAAGCAAAGCAAATAAGCAATGTGAACGCAATGATTTGTCTCTGAAAACAGAGTGAAGCGGAGTGATTAAAATGTAGAAAGAAGAAAAAGAAGAATACGAAAAGCGGATGGTACTGACTACTGCATGGAATCTAAGGTTTGGTCTTTCAACTAAAAAGCCCATAAGAATCAGATCCCATATCTTTCGTAGTACGTCACACAATATTACCACCTACTGTGAAAGTACTTCAATGAGTTTTTTCCTGGATCACACAACCCAACCCAACCCAACCCAACCCAACCCAGATACCAGAAGAAGATCCAAATGAAAGCAACAGAGGTGTTGTGTACAATGTACATGTCCTTGAGGTGTGGGGAAAGTTTTTGGTACCTGTTCCCTTTTAACTCCCACGGGTGGTGACTTGGTAACCCCATAGACTCCTGAGTTAAAGAGCGACCTTGCTTTTTGTCCTTCCCCGTGATCAACGCTCTACTTCTCTTAACACTTGATAGCAATTGCATGTTTTTGCTTTTTCACCATGACCTTGCTTACCTTAAATATTTTATTTATGGGTTGGTTGGTTTGTTGGTTGGTTGTTGGGGGGTTTGTATTCGAGAACCATATCCTCCACTTATTGATCTATCTCCTTGCCTTTTCATTACTTGTCATCTTTTCTTAAGAGCTACACGTACGTAAAAGAGTCAATTTCCCCCGTAGATATTGGGAGGATTTAGCAGCCCTTTTCGCCAAGTACATTTCAACCTCTCCTCCTTGTCTATTTTCATTTGGATTTTTTTAATACAAACTATTAATGTTGTCCTTGCCCATACAGTCGTCCAGTCAATTAGTCATCAAGGGCCTATTGTACGTGTGGTGTCCATACCTGCGAGATAATGAATTCAAATCCTCCAAATACATCTGTTTTGCATCAATTCCTTTATATCATATCCAATGTGTCTTATTTCCTAAAAATTTGGTTCTTAGACCTGAAAAAGCATTAAGAATGCTAAGAATTCTAGTGTGCATGCCCTGGTCAATAAGAAGCCTCTTCTTTGTGATCCATTCTAGTGTGCATACCATGGTCATTAACAAAGATCATTTCTGCCAATCCTTTATTACTTTGGCTAATGATAACATCTACACTTTGATGGATAATGCCTCAATAATGATGAATATTATTTTATCTAGACCATCAAAACCTGTTATCACCTTTTGGCCTGAAAAAAATTCACTCTTAACCTTATATTATGAGATATCAGTCTTTTCCAATTAAGCCAATCCCTTGCTTGTATTGAATTCATATTGATTTTCATTTATAAAAGAAAATTCATTTGTATTGGTAAATCACAACTCCAGATCAAAGCTTCCACTCGATAAGCAATGCTTCCCAAAACTACAAACAATGAGACTGAAAATTAATCCAAACCCATTGAATACAATTCATGATATTCCAACGGCTCCATCTTAAACCTGGTTACAGTACACTATATTCGGTTGCCTCTTACTTCACTATTTTATGTTCAGCTGTCATGGCGGTCTCATGGGGATGAAAAGCTTCTGGACAATTTTTAGTGGAACTGACAGGGCCTTAATAGCACTGGTTTTTTTCACCCAAAAAATTTAAAAATAGCATTGGTGTTGGGCCCATTACATTACATCAATACATATTTCTTATGGACACTTGATATCAAATATCAATGCACCCATCACTTCATCAGAAAATTTTGTTTCTCTTCAAATATTTTTCCCTTTTAGAGTTACAACCCGAAAACATTTGTTAGTCATCAAATCAAAGTTAAGAGAAGAGGCCGGGGTAAGTAATTTGGAACTATTTCAGATCTCAGGTGTCTGCAAAACTGTAGAAATTGCACGGATGTAAGCAAGATCTGTAGCTCTGGGCCCTGCGAGTCTGCGACCTAAAAAACCTCTCGGATATCTACATTCAAATTAAATGGTTCGTTCAGAACATATGACAAGGAGAAGAGTTTCAAACTTGGACCCATCAGTTAAGGACCTACAAGCCCTGACCCCCTTAAAAGGTGGTATTCATACACCTCTGAAACTCCTCAAATCATTATCCAGTTAAACGATGGCCCCAATAGGACTCTGAAGGGGGGAGCAATAGCCAGAAACATGCAGGGAAAGTTATAGCATTTCTGGCATTTAAATGGATCCTCTAAAATTACCAAAATTAAGCAGTTCAAAACTTCAAATTTTGGTTTTGGGTCACTGAAATCCCAGATTGACACCCTTAATTATAGACAACATCAAATACCAATTAGATGGTATGATTCCTCTCATATGCCTCTGATTATTTTGGCACTTGATGGCATAACTATGTAAGAATGCTTAAAAAGGGCCCTAAAATTAGGATTAGGTTGTTGTTTCTAATGATCTTGGTTGGGTTAGTAGGGAAGAACAGAAAAGGATAAGAGCAACCATTGGGCCAGAAAAATTTGTATTATATGGACTCCAAAGGGTGGCCTTGCCCTACCTGACCACAAAAAACCATTTTGTTGCAGTTGAGATGATTGTCCACCTAACATCAGAACCCCTTATTGGTCCTCCTTTAATTCCTTGCTCCCCTCCCATCCCCCAAGTGAATTTAATAAAGCCTGCAAGAACTAGTTGAGCCATGAGGGCCACAATTACAGGCAATAACTTCTGGGCTTCATGTCCTCCTTAGAGGGCACAAACCCAACCCCTTATTTCAATTGCTTCTTCCTACACGAAGAAGATAAAGGTGCTGGGTCACAATTACAGGCAATAACTTCTGGCTTCATGTCCTCCTTAGAGGGCACAAACCCAACCCCTTATTTCAATTGCTTCTTCCTACATGAAGAAGATAAAGGTGCTGGGTAGGGTTCAATCAGTGGAGAGGCATCAGGGGTGCTGGCCAGAACTAGATGGTGAATACACTGATAAGTGATAAATGGGTATGCTCACATGAAGGAAGGCAGCAACCCTTGAGGAAAGAAAACATTCAAGCAGAGATCTTTTCTTTTGGTGGTCCAATGGTCCTACCCTTCTTCTAGGTATATGGCTAATAAGCCTTTCCCTGGGCCTAAATGGTTAAGTCAATCAAGGACATATGCTTCAAATCAAGGAGCATGAGTGTCAGCAACCCACTTTTCTTGACTATTCTGTGCCTCAACCAATTAAAGTAGTTTGAAGAACTCAGATAGGGTTTGATAAAAAATAAAAACCTTATAGACATCTCACTAGTAACAAACAAATTTGCAAGGGGATTCAAGCAGGGTTTTGATAAGATTTCATAGACAACTAGTGGTGGCAAACAGAAATAGTACCAGTAACATGTTTAAAGTTCTTAAAAACTGGTACAAGTAGGATTTACAATGTAATAGATTCAATGGTGTATTTGGTTGCAAAGCTTAATCAGGTTTCAAGTTTGACATTGGCTCTGGCCTTTACTGGAACAGAATTGATTACAAATAAATGGCCCAAAACTGCAAATGGGCTTCGTCATTTTATCATTTTATGGGCTTGGGCTCGGGCTCCGTTAGTCAGATCTAGCAGAGTAACAAGACCTCAATAAGTACTTTGCATGGGAGACTGGCCTCCAAAGATTGGGCTTACAGTCTTGGATCCATTTACTAAGCCAGCCCACCTGACTGCACAAATGGTTGACCCATATAACTACTGACCTGGATAGGAAGGAATTTTCAATAACTGAATATTTAAAATAAAATGTTTGAATTTCTTTTTCTTTCTTTTTTTTTTTTGAAGAAAAAGGGTTTGAATTGATCAAATCAAATCTCAACCTACTTTTCAGTAGTTTTTAATTTATTTTGTATTCTTAGAAGCAGATTGTCCAGTCAAACTCGGCCTAACTCAATCCATTTCAATAAAGAAATGGGGTTAATTGAAATCTTGATCGATTAAATTTGAGTCAAATCTAGCAATTTTGACTAGTCCGTTTACGTACTTATATTACTTTTTTGAGAAGATAGCTTCATAATTATGAAATTATATTGAAAAAAATCCTCTGTTGTGCACGTCTATCCTGCTTGCACTTTTATCTCAAACAGAAGCCTGTGATTAAAGGTCTATTTTGAATTAAAAAAGTCATTAATACTCTTTTAAGTTTTCTCAGCCACTTGTTTAGCATATAAATGCATTTTCGTGTACAGTAGATGATATTTTTTCAAATCATCATGTTGTGACATCTAGCTTATTTTTCTCTTCTCTAGAACGTCACCTAGGCTTAGCTGCTAAGCAAGCTTTCTTGAATCTTTTTATTGTAAATTTCAAAAATATTAGAGCTTTTTACATTTGACTCAATTATTATGGGTTAAAACTCAAGTTGAATTATTTAAGTGTCCAAAATGGTGTCCAAAATTATGTCCAAAATTAAGTTTCCATCACAAATGAAATTGACATTGTTAATTCCAATTAAGTTCCTTTGTTAAATGACCAAAATATCTTTTTATAAAATTAAAAAAAACAAATATATTAAAATACCATTTATTTGACTAAATATCATTCATGTATAGTATGATAAATATCCCTTCACCAATCTCCCTCCTTTATCTTGTCAAAATCACCCAACATTGCCTAAAAATCACCTAATCCCAAAAAATAATAAAAACCACAAAAGCAGAACGAAAGAAATCCTTAAAAAATTAAAGGGAAAACAAAAACAAAACAAAGAAAATAAAATTTATGAATGAATGTGTTCTAGTCATATTGAATAACGTCAATGCCACCTTTATAGGATTGAAGCTTTGTTTGTTGCATCATCAACCCAGAAAGAAAATAAACCCAGATCAGCTTCTTCCAGAATTGTATATCGTTACCATTCTTTCTTCCTTCTTTTCAGCAAACAAAATCAGCCCAGATTGTTGCCCACCTTTTGAGTTCTTCAGAAGAAAAAAGAATGGCCGACGGAGGTCTGACGGTGCTTGACGGGTCACAGCTCAGAACCATCGTTCTCCATCTTCCAGAATCTGATGGTCCCTTCACCGGAGCTCAACTTCTTGATGTTGCAGAATCACAAGTCTCTTCTGCAATCTTCGGCCTCTTATTGCCCGAAAGCATAAAAACTGCCGCGTTGCAGCGAATAAACCTTGACATGGGGAGTTTTAGTAACGCACAGTTCGATAGAGAGGAAGCTTCTTCTGTGCTTCAAGACTATGTCACCGCTATTGTCTCTGAATTGAGAGGTATTCCAAGTTGAAATCATTTGGATTTGCGTGATGGGGTTTCGAATTCTTTTCATTTAATGATTGCATTTTGGTGTTCCCGTTGTCATGATGGCCACTCACTCGAATGGGTTTTCTTTCTTTCTTTCTTTCTTTCTTTTCTCCAATTTAGATGATCCACTTGTCGTATCGGTTTTGGATGGAAGCGCTCTTGAACTGTTCTTGGAGGACGAAGATGATTTCGCTATGCTTGCGGAGAATCTTTTTACGGATTTAGACATTGAAGATGAGGGGAAGATAAAAAAGAATCAGATACGGAATGCTCTTGTACGTATGGGAGTAGAAATGGGCGTTCCTCCTTTCTCAGGTTTGCATCATATCCCTTCATTTCCCCTTAAAACGATGAAATTATCTTTTTCGGAAATACATGTTCAGGAACATCTCTTGAATTATGGTTTTTAAGATCTACGAATAGCCAGTTGACTGTTGAAGAGTTTTTAATCACTTCTCCTTGAGCAAGAATTTATGCACTTTGTAGGTGCAGAATGAATGCAATGTTTTATGTGATGGATTGTTAAAACATATGCGTTGATGAATCCAAATGATTAATAATACGATCTTCTCTTATGGACAAGTGAGTAGAGAATAGAATTTCACACTCTGTTTTTCAATCATAAATTCATATGGTAGCGACTTACATGTACAAGAACACGGAACACTTCATAATTTCTATAGTTGGTCCAACTAGAATGGTAGAATATTATAATCTTCCTATTTTTACAGAATTTCCTGACAGATTAGACTGAGCATCATATAAACACCAACCATCTCATGCATACAATTTTTTGTTATCCCTTAACTAGTGAAGCTTATTGAAGGGATACAGAAATAGAAGTAGAGTTCTAGCACTGATGTTGACCTTCTGCATCCCTTGATTAGTTCCATTCTTGTGGTTGGTGGCACTTTTAAATGCACCTTTTAGTTTTAGTAAGTGCCCTTTATTTTTTCCTCTCTTTTTTTTTTCTTTTTCTTTTTTTGGGGTGGGGGTGTTTGGTGGAAGGATATGGGATTGAATCTTCTGATTTGCTCAGGATGAAACATAAGAACAGGGTAGTCTAGTTATTTAGTAGGTGTTCGATTTTTCCATAGGATGGAACTGTGGATCAGGGCTTAGCGGTTAGAGCATCAAGGAATTGAAATGAAATACTGGCATCACAATGGCCAGTTCATCCAAGTTTGACTGATGGATACAATGTCTTTAAGAACCTTATTCTGTTAGATTTGAAATGTTTCAATTTTTAAAGGGTGTAGAAGAGAAATTAATAGCTGTCATCACTCATAATAATATATATCCATCACACTTTCAAAGTACTCAAATGTGTAGGTCCTCTAGTAAACAAGAATGTGGATTGTAAGAAATCCTATCATTTTGTGGATTATTCTTTATAAGTAATTAGTGTTGTGAGAACATGATATAGTCATTTGATGAAAGGTTGAATAAGGAGAAAAACAATATCTAAAGCTAGTTATTGGTGAGGACATACTAACCTCCAAACAGAACAAAAGGTTGAAATAAAAGACACTAGGTTAGTGTTCCCCTTCACTTTGTGATTCCTTAGAATGGGAATGGAAAAAGTGGAAGGCTTTGGCTGGCCTTCAGGCAACTGTAGAGATTTAAAATAATTTACCATGGATAATTGATCATTCCCTCTGTTGACTGTTTTGACCAACTAAAATGAAGTCTGACTAGTAGGTCAAAAAATATGGAGGGTAAAGGATGAAGTGATGGTGGTCGTGGATGTGGGGAAGGGAACTTCATAGTCCCCCACCCAAAAGAGAGACTACGTAAGCGTCTCCTTCACCTTTTTGTGCCCTAGTTTTGACTTTTGAGTATGATAAAGTAAAACAGAGGAGGTGTTGACTTGGTCCAGATGACAATGTCATCCAAAATTTAGAATGAACTACTAGACCTCTGGAAACAGCCTCTCTGTGGAAGTAGGGGGTAAGGTCATGCACACTATGACCCTTCTGAGAGGCTCATGCACTGGGTACACCATTTTTTTTTAATTATTGATCAAGTCCTGATAATTACTATTTGAAACAACCAAAATGAAGGATGGAGAATGACAGAAAGATGGATGGCATTAGTGGAGGTGAGGCAGTAAACTTGTTTCTCTTTGGAGAGAACAGTACGATGGAAGTTATTAGCTGTGTTTGGGCTGCCGGGGGGGGGGGGGGGAGTTATTGTTTATCGTTGACCTCTATGGTAGAATCAGCCGGGGAGGCCTAAGAGGCAGTGGTCTACCCTGTGGTGGATGTCAACACCCCTTTTCATGAATTTTCATTTGATTTCCCCACCCCTGATTTTTGTCAAGTCCACACCATGAAATACATTGTTTTGTACATACTATTGATTCTGCAGCAACCTTTTGATATAACACACTTGAGGTGAACATTGCTGCATATTATCTTGGCCCAAAATAAAATTATATAAATTTGTTTTATGCATATTGGAATCGCATTTGCATTTCCTTTTGCAGAAAATGGAATGAAATTTTCCCACATAATGTCCTTCCCACACCTCTAGAAGACCTTCCCTTGTGTTAAACAGGAGTCCTGTTACCTTGTGAGTCTTATTTCAACATTCACAATATTCTGGAATCTGTTCTAGGGCAGACCATCTTAAATTCCACATGTGATTGATAACATAATAGTTCAAAATCATTTCATAAGAATGCCTAATCATTGCAATCTGTGATTAAACAGCATGTTCTCATCTAGAAGATATCCTGAAGAAACATGAAGCTGAGGGGGAAGAAGCATTGGGTCAGGCACAATTTGCACAGCTACTACAGCTTGTTCTACAGGACTTGGCAGATGTATTGGCTGAAAAGCACATTGTTGTCATTCAGAAAAGCAAGATCATTAATGGTTCAAAGCTCAAAAAGGTATTGGTTATTTTTCTTATCTTTTTCCTCCTTTTATATGTTTTATATTTGTATATGTAAGAATTTAATTAATGTTACCTGGAGAATCCTGGGTAGTGAAAATACTGTTAAGGTAGACTGTTTAAGGGATATAACCTTCTTGACTTTATTGGATAATTACTTCTAGAAATAAATTTTCTTTACTCCCTCATCTCCCACACGACCCCAACCCTTTTTCTTTTTCTTTTTCTTTTTTTTCTTTTTTTTTGGGGGGGGGGGGGAGGAATTATCTTGTTGTACTAGTGTCCTTTTACAGCCTCAACTTTTTAAATAATTGCTCACAAGGTTGGGAAATTTTGCAGTTCATTTCTGATGAGAAGAAACTGAAGAATGAAACGGAAAAGGTGTTCGAATGTGTTAGTAGAGGAGGGGAGAGCACAGAAATAATCAGGAGTTATCTCGAGAAAAATGGACAAAACATGGGCCTACCACCACCAGAAGCCAATGAAACAGAGGGTCTTTACAATCTGGTTTTTGATGGTGTAGAAAAAGGAAAAAGCAGTGACAAATTAGATAGTGATGAGTTTGAAGGGACTCTGAAGGATATTCTCGGAAAATTTGCAGAGATGCTTGAAGTTGACCCTGTTTTTCATGACCTTGACAGTTTGAAGCAAGTGCATACACTAACTGATAACTTGATTCCATAAATTGATGTTGTTTCTGCAGTATGTCACACAATGAAATCTCTTGGAGTATGTTCATACGTGCCCACCAGCTTGCTGGATTACTGATGTAGCTGATTAGATCATTTGAGCCATTTGGGTCATCTTAAAAAATTCATATTTCATGATATATTGTCTGTCTCCAGCAATTTTAAAATGATGTTCTTTTCCATGTGAATTCTCTCCGATTGAAACTTAAATCATATGCAGAAACATGGAATAGCTTGCTTGAGTAGTTCTGCTATATGACCTTGTTGCCAAGATCGAGTAGCGTGACAATATGAATAGCCAAAGCCATTGCATCATCTGCTGGTCTTAATGCTGAACTGCCATAAACACGAGTACCAGAAATTTGGACCTAAAAGATTCAAATGACCGCATGAAGTTCTGATGGCTTTTCAGTTTTCTTTTACCATTCAGTCTGGGAAAATTGCAAAAATGACATCATTAGTTATGTCAAAGCTTTCTTTGAGACTGGCACATTCAACAGAAGTATGAACACCACCTTCTGGACCTTGATACCAAAGACAGTCTCCCTCGTTGGTGCGATAATATAGACCAATTGGCCTATGTAATGTCTGCTATAAAGTAATTTCAAAAATGATTGTTATTAGACTCAAACCCCTGTTAGCAACAATCATTTCCTTCAATCAGAATGGAAAATGATTGTTAGTAGACTCAAACCCCTGTTTGCAACAATCATTTCCTTCAATCAGAATGGGTTTATACATGGGCAAATTCAGGATAAATTTCATGATTGGCCATGAAGTCATGCAAGTGATCAAGCAGAGAAAAAAAAGCTGGACTAATGGCCAACAAATTGGACGCATATGACTGGTTAGAATGGAGTTTTATAGAGTCTGCCCTCAAGAGTTGGGCTTCCCAGACAAATGGATCGAGTTGGGTCATGTTCTATATCAAAACAACAAAATACTCTACTCTCTTCAATGGCAGCCCATAGTACAACAGAGCCAAATTTTCTGCCACTATTGTTTTTGTTAGGGGTGAATCAGTCGCTTAGCAATTCGAGCAGATCGCATACATGAAGTACAACAGAGCTGTTTATCATCTCTGTATTCCCCATGGAGGTGGGCCTGGAGAGTTCTATTTGACCCTGATAGATTCCAAGCCACATGAGCCTATAAACCGAATATGGAACTGGGTACAATTGTACAAACCAAAAACCCCACATCAAAGCATTCTCTTCTCGCAATGTGTGAAACTGCCATCGACCACTCCACTTTCCTTCCCAGTTCCCACCCAGCTGATTTGATTTTCATGGAAGGCATAAGACTAGGTTATCAACTTATTACCCTGGGGGCAAGGGGGGAATTATAAATAGAGTAAACCACATATACACTTCCATAATTTTACATTTATATCCATCAAATTCTTTTTATTACATTTATATGTTTTCTAAATCAAATTATATACCTATCATACTCCTGACACTAAAATAATAGTAATAACTCAACCTCTACTACTTTTCTGACTTGGAAACTATTCAGTTTCCCAACCCAACTGTTTTTAAATAATTTTTCTTTTTTTTCTCCTAAACTATAAAAAAAAAAAAAAAAATTCAAAAAGGACAATTATATTTTTCCATTTAAATAAAAATAGTCTTTAGACACAATGAAACAGTTGCTATAGAAAAAATTTTAGAAAATGATGTATACGCAATTTAAAAATAATAATTAAGGACAGAAAACCCTAGGATACAAAATGATCACCATCTCCAAGGCACACCCAGATTGACTGCCAATATCCAAGGTTTGGGGGGTGGAAAGCAAGTCATTTGACACACCTGTATATCAAGAACAGGGGACGTATCCACTACATGACCAGGATGATATTATTTACCCTAATATATGAGCTTACCGTGTTGTGTTCTAAAGTTAAAAATGTAGGGCATACATTAACCATTAGAGAAACAGTAGTATATAACAGGCTTGAGCAGTAAAGGGACATCATAAAGTAACCTGTTTCACTGTTCTAAACAAGATGGGGCACAATCAGAGAAAGTATCAGCAGAACATGACTTGCGATTAACCAAGAACCCTGAAATATCCTAACAAATCCTAACAAATCATACAAATAAACATTAATTTGAGTCTGCAAGGCCCAAAAGAGCAGATACATCCAATGCCATGTTTAACAGTTAAAACACAAATTATCGGTTGGAGTAAGAAACCTACAAGTATATAGAATGGGGGGAATGGGGTTAAAAAGAAAAAACCTATCTAATCCCAGATTCAATCCTTGGATGATTTGTTAATGAGAGATTTGTGGATGTGAGGAATCACACCACCACCTGCAATTGTGCCCTTGATCAGTGTATCAAGCTCCTCATCCCCCCTTATAGCCAGCTGCAGATGCCTGGGAGTGATACGCTTTACCTTCAGATCCTTGCTTGCATTTCCAGCTAATTCAAGAACCTCTGCTGTCAAGTACTCAAGAATAGCAGCAGAATAGACTGCTGCTGTGGCACCAACACGTCCATTGGCAGCTATCCTTGACTTCAGCTGCCGATGAATTCGGCCAACTGGAAACTACAACCCCTCAAAGGAAACAAAAACTCAATTAGAACCATCAAAAATCATGAATTTAAAGTTTCATTGTGTCCCCCCCCCCCCACCCCCCCCTCTCTCCTCTTGTTGGTTCTTTTTTTGGAGGGGGGAAGATTTTGTGTGCAAGATCATCCAAGATTCAGCAGGCTAGACAGATTCAAGACAAGAAGATTTTAAGAAACATTCCTCTTTGCAAACAGAACAAGGGACACAAACCATTGCAAATCTCACTTTTACAGGGGCTTAGGAGGGGATTATTGGACAGGCCCAATCTTTGGCAATTAGTTCAAAGTGGCTCCTCTCAAAACTCAAACAGCGTCCCTATGCCAGCAGCCCAGCTAAATAGGATGAAACAAAGCAATTCAACTCTCTAAGCACAGATCTGCCAATCCACTATGTTACCAAAAAAAATAAAAATCTGCCACTTCACTATACAATCATGAACACTTTATCTGAAACCTGGCCCAGCACCCAAGAAGATCCTCTAATCAAAACAAATCAACAAAATCTCTAATAAAATAAAAGCAACCAGCTAAGCACTGGATCATCTGACATGAAAGCAGTTTCAATACGTTGCAAGTCAACCCAGACAAGCCAGCAAGCTCTCTAAATAACAACAATGAAAACCGAGCAACATTGGCAAATTCGGATATATGGCTGAAATACAGCAGGGCAAACTTAAATTCATGGAATTATTACTAACCCAAAAAAAAAAAAAAGTAACAAAAGCAATTATATTTTTCCATTTAAAAAAAATATTCCCAAACTTGAAATATATGCTTGATACTTCGGGCCATATCGTGGCCAGATGATAGGTTAATAAATTGCGAGTCCCAACCATGGCAGTGAGCTAAAACTTTTACTTACAGATCTTTCATGAATTGACTGATCACTTTAAGCATAAGGTTGTCTAGCATAAATAACTCCCCCATTTTCAGCTAAGCAACAGTACATTTAATAAGCTCCAGCGTATTACAATCCACACTTATTCTTAGTTACAGTCCTACTTCAACAAACTCACAGTTAGTTCATGCAAGTGATGACTAACATTACTGATAGGATGTTCATGAACTCAGGCTTCACAATCGAGATACTAATTTCACACCCCTGAGACCACAGAGACACCACTGGAACAAAAAACATACGGGAAAAGGATGCTGTTTGGTTACATGGCTCCTGCAATGACACTGCCGTACGCAGAATATCACCCAACCCTCATATATAGTAAAATCTCATCCATGTTGATGTCCCTGCTTGTCTCTCAAGCTTCATTCTGACGTATGGGCTACAAAACCAAGCTGCAATCTCGTGCCAAAAATATATTGTAACTACTACCCACTGTAACAGAATAGGCAACACTGATTGATTAAATGTATTATTTGTCTATCAAGAGACTTAAGTCTACCATCATCATGGCTTGCAAGTAAATTTATACTGATACAGTTGCTCCAGTAATTAGTAAGAGATAGGCAATCTTGATTCAGAGAGTGCAATATTTTTACGAGGCTGAGACGAGCCCCACAACCAGAAATCATAAATTAAAGGGTAATTTTCATTTGGACCCCCTGAGGTTTGCCCAAAAAATGACATTTTACATTTTCTCCCCTGTGGTATCCCCCAAAAAATAACCCCAAAGACACACCATCATTTTAATGACCAAAGTGCCCTTTTCCTTTCTAATATTTCAATTGGTAGCATATTCAGTTAGAATATTACTCCAATACCAAATTGTTGGCACCTAAAACCTCAGCTGAAGATCTAAGTAAGCTGAAGCGAGGAAATCAAAAGGACAAACGGGAATTTTGGTCATAAAAATAGCAGTGTGTCCTTAGTTGGTCTTTTCTAGATACCAAGCAAATGCAAAATGTCATTCTTTTTGGATAAAATTGACTTGGGTTTAACCTCAACGGGTCCAAGTGAAAATTAACCTAAATTAAAAACATAAACATCTCTAATGTATTTCATGAAACTTGTTTGGGTAGAATAATCTGCAAATTAGTAATTGTCAAATCCAAAGAATTTGACTTTACG
The DNA here is from genome assembly GCF_041222555.1 of Hakea prostrata. Taxonomy (NCBI): domain Eukaryota; kingdom Viridiplantae; phylum Streptophyta; class Magnoliopsida; order Proteales; family Proteaceae; genus Hakea; species Hakea prostrata. Next base: position 25,351,392 of record NC_142600.1, on the reverse strand, counting down.
TTACACGCATATTGTTATACTGAAAGTAACAACATACAAAAGAGCCACAACGAAATAAAATTCTACATATTGTTCAATGTACAAGACTGTCAATGTTCCTGCAGTAGAGTATATGACATATCAATGTTGATAGAGTAATGATCCTGGAAACCAGAATTGCCTTTCACATGACGCATATATGAGGATCTGAGAGTTGGCATCTATAACCTGATTCAGGCCAGTCTATTTCCTACACCGAAGAACCAAACCCCATGACTAAACCCATCGTCCTCTGAAACTCGAACATGACACTCCTCCAAAATGAATGCTAAACAAAAATGCCAATGATCTACAGGATGACTGAGATATGAACCTACCGATTGAAACCAACTCAAATATCATACCTCTTTGATCCATATCCTAGAACATTTAGCAAGAAATCAGAAGAAAAGAAAAAGAAGAAAAAAAAAACCCATTAAATCTTACATGTGAACACATGCACCATATCTATTCCAGAATGCTTTTTGCATATACCAAATCTTCAAGGCTTTTCATATTGTCCAGTTGAATGTCCAGCAGTTACTGTTTGTCTTAAAGTATGGCAACCTTGACTAAGCCTATTGACGATGGAACACAATCAAGCCATGGATGCTGACCATGACATGAGACACCCGATGTATATGAGAACCACAAGAATTTGATTAAACAATCTGATATAGAACCTTCCATTTAACAGACAAACAGAGAAGAATGGGCTCATGACTTGTACTAAACGAACTTAAGCTTTAAAGAGCTGACTTGTAGTAGCCTCAGAACCTACAAAAATTTGTAAACTAGTTTTTCCTTTCTGACTTCTCAAACCTAAAATATACTGTAGTTTCCCCATTATACTCCTTCATGACAATAAGGACCTAGCATTGACCCACCAACACAGTGCAAAAAATTCAAATGACTTTATCCACATTGACCAAATATCACAGTGAGAAATTTCATGGGGTTTCTAACATTTTAATCAGAGAGTGCCCCAATACAAAATACAATCCACAGTTTACAACCCGATACTGCTTGGGTATTATGTTGAGATAAGTACTAAAAGGGAGATATGATCATGCGTTAGACGATTCACGTGCACTTATCATCCGTTTGTTTTAGATTTTAGAAATTTTATTTCTACCTTATAGTTTATCTACTCACCTCATATCTCATATCGTGGTTCAAGCCTTAAAATGGTGGTCTCTGCTACTCCTTTTCCAAATCCAAAGAAGTTCTCCTAGAATTCCTTGGATCATTTGTGAATGGCTCAACCGATTCCTTCTTCGAAACATTAAAAAAGGATTACAAGAATTACTCGGTTTTTTCTTTTAAGTTTTTGCAGATAACAGAATCAAGCAATTAAACACAATATAAGCCAATCAAAACCTCATACAGAACTGGACTCCTAACTTTGATAAAGAAGCCTCTGTATAGGTGAAACCCTGTATAAACTTCACATGACAACTCCCTGAAGTAACAAAATTCACTGTAATTGCACGCTGTTCCTGGTGCCTAACAATTTTTCAACTATTTTAACAGGTTTAGGGTTTTAGGGGGGAGAGGGTGTGTGTGTTTGGTTGGTGTTTTAGAATCAGTTTGACATAGTCGACTCATAAATAATTCAATGGTCTAAAACCTTCAGAAGGAATCAGCATCAGAAACTTTTCAAGATTTTCCCTCCCTATCAGCCTAGAACATTAAACAACAAACCTTCCCTCATTACTTTAAACTTAAATGAACCTTTAAAAAGGAACACAGGTATCCTTCGCACAAAGAAAACCCAAAGAAGATCGTCTGCATGGCATGCCCTCCAGCTAAAATTCATCAATTACTCACTAGGAACAACTTATATAAAATGGAAAGCTTCCGAAGATAAATAGTACCCCACAACTTGTGGCACAAGAAGTAAGAAAATGCAGGCTACCAATGTTTAACCAACAGAGACCAGTATTCAGACGTGGTAATGGGATTTAAAGGGAGTCCACCATGTGATGACATGACTGAAAATATCGGTTGTCGAAATACTGATTCTGGCACGCAGATGCCTAAATTCAACACACAGATAACATTCACTGATTTAAAAGTTCTCGCTGAAACCCAAAAATCCAACCTTCGGAAGTGAAGATTCAAACTAAGAGAGCCCGAACTGCCAGAGTTAACCAGAATTGGTCACCCTGAGCTGACATTTCCAACTGAGGAGAGTCAACAGGGAAAAGAAGCATGTTTACCAAGTACCAATACTGCGGCTTCTACTGAATAAACTATAATAACTAAAAAACCGATATGACAGAGAAAGAAAGAAAATAATTTCTTTTTCTGGGGTGAGTAAAGGTAATAGTTGTTGTTTACCTGGAGACCTGCCCGAGAGGAACGAGAGACCGGCTTCTTCTTATCCTTGTCCTTGTTCGCAGCAGTGGTCTTTCCCGCCAAAAGCCCCTTCCCTCCTTTTCCCGCCATTTGTCGCCTGAAGATTAAACGCAGGAAAGATTATATTTAAGGAAGTACCTTGGCAAGGAAATACAGAAGAAAGAAATAGTTCCCAACTTCCTACAGGAACAAGAAGGAAAAATAAAATATTTTGGAAAAGAAGAAAAACAATGATTATGATTAGTAAACTAGAGATCTAAGGAAAACGTTATGACAGAAAGAAACCGCCTGAAATTAGCAGAGAAATCTCAGCCTCCAACAAACTAACTAACAACCGCTAGCAGAAGAAGAACAAAAAATGAAGCAGAGGAAGAAGAGACAGACGAAATATAAAACCGTGACAAAGAAACACAAAGTAAAAATCCTATGGTGATGATACCAGATCTAGAGAAAATAACAGTCGGAGACGCCTCGTACAATCATGGATCCAAAGCAGAAATACAGAACACGAGGGGAGAAAGACATGAATTTGAAACAGAGAAGAACATGAAAACCCCTTTCCCAACAACCCACAACTCACCCTCAACCAAAATTTGCGCGAAAACGTCAATACGTTCAGATCAGAACCATAACTAACCTTAGAACAACACTGAAACAGAGAGAAAAAGAGAGAGAGAGAGAGAGGAAGAAGAAGAAAAGAAACCTTGTCTAGTCGCGCGCTTCGATGGAGAAGACTTGGAAACGAGGAGAGAATAAATTAAGGCAAAGAGGGCTTTTTGCCTATTTATGTATGACGGAAGCTCTCTCTTTCTCTCTCTACTCTACTCTATTCTACTCGGCTTCGTCTCTTTCTTCGGGTTTGGCGAAATATTGAATACTCCTCTCCTCCCCTCCCCTCCCCTCCCCTCGTCTCGTGTTTTAACTTCTAACTTGTAGTTGAAGCCTCGAAGAAGGGACAGAGCCGATACGTTTCATTACCCTTTTTATTTTTAATTCCCCGAAAAGGACTCCGGAACGGACCACTGAGTGGGCCAAGTGGGTGTTGGACCGGGCGGTTATCTTTTGGACTTTGGTGGGAAACTAGAAACTAACTTAATTTTGGGATTTCAAATTTTCCCGGCTTTCCCTTTATACCATTTCTTTTTTCCATAATTACCAACTTATCCTAACCCTTCTTTAAAAATAAAAATATCCTAACCTACACCTCCTGGCCACGTGGTACCCGCAATTCTTCAGGCTTTGACGTTTAAAGTACACGCTATTGAATCCCACGCGCTCATAATTTCGGGTATTTCTATTATTATTATTTCAGAAAATGGTAAATTTAATGCTGTTTTATCTTATTCCCTTCTCATTTAGGTAGTATTTTTTTTCTTTTCTTTTATTTTCCTCCTCCTTTTTCTTGTTTCTGAATCAATTTTAGTGTGGGTTTATCAAATGCTAAATGTGATTTTGCCACTAACATTCCTTTGGCTGCAGCCTCTTATATAGAGAAGCTAAAACTAAGAAAGTGTTGGGTTCAAACTCTTGGTCTTTCCGTGCTTTTCCTCTCTGCTTTCCATTCCCTGGATCCGTGGCCTCTATTCTGGATGACTGATTTGATGATGAACAAAATAAATTATAATATTCAATGTGAATGGACTTAAGCTCAATGCCATTTCTTATCTCTAATAACAAGACTGATTCCATAGATTTCGAATTTCATTTTTGATGGGACTCCAACTTGGTGTCGGGCCCTTCATATTCCTAATACAGTTGATTCCATAAATTTTGAAATTCAATGTGAATCAGATTTTTGCTTAACAATTAGACAAATCGTTTGTATACTTTTGATATAGTCGATTTTTAAAATTTGAAATTCAATATTAACATGACTCTATTTCCAGGTAATATTTTTACCCCAAAAATGAAAATTTACAGCTATATAAGCCATTTTATATATTGACACGTGTTGCATTCGAATCTAACTCCTTTGAATGAACCATGAACAATCCCATTGGGTGGCTCAAAAACCTGCTCACAAAGAGAAAGAAAGTGTATGGGTTGGCTCTAAGACCAGTCAACCAGCTTTGAAGCTCGAGTCAAATTCAATGACGACACTATCTTAAGGTGGGGAGCTTTAAAAACCAAGAAAGTGATGAACAATAAATGCTTAATGAGTAAAATGTGCATTACATACATGATAGTAGTTGAGTGTATTTATAATTGAACTTGAATGATATAGACAAATGGATCATCATAGGAGAATTCGTGTTTTCCATAAGGTTGACACATTAGCAGGGCACAATGGCTATTATGACAAGATGCATACCTGACATTGGAAAACCTAGGTAATTGATGTGACTTGTTTCCACCTGAATTCCCAACAATTCGGAAGGAATTATGTTATAGGCTAATATAATCGAACTAAACGTATCGTCTAATACACACGGAGCATTAAATGAGAAGGTACAACAATCGTTGAAAAAAACAAAAGGGAGATCCTCCCAAGGTCTGTCTTTGTCGACAGGGTTTCCTAGGCTACTACATCCACCCCACCCACAAGACATCTTCCTCTTCCAAATCTCCAGAGGATCAATTAAGATCAAATGGCTGACCAAGTTGACCGGCTGGTTTATTGCCAAATTGAGGGACTATGTGTAAAATGGCACAACATGAGCCCCTTAATCCCTAGGTTTGCCATTAATGATCGAGCTTGGGGAGTAATATCTTGAGCTTTGATGTCTCAACCGAAAAGTCTATATGATAGTGCCATGTGGTGAATGGTTATGGCATGTTTTGACAACCGAAACCACCAATCTTAAACAAATGAGCTACTATTGTGCCTGTTGTTCGGTAATATTGTGAAATACTTAACCTTGACCTTAGCTTCGACAATGATTCTAACAACAAAATAATGAAATAATGCATAATTCAAAAAATAACCTACAAGAAAGAAGCGCCATGTTGGACTGAACAAGGTAGACCCTAATTTTACATTCAACCTTGACCTGCCCTTTTCCTAATTAGGGTGGCCCAAATTCACCCTCAGGACTAGATTTTTTCAGTCCAACCCCTTATTTGAGCTTGAGACGGGTTGGACTATGAGTGGCAAATTTGCATTCCTAAGTCCAACCACGATCTTCACCGCCATTTCTTTGTTGTTAACTACCCCTGGTCATCGTTGAATAAGAGTATGGTGAGAAAATGAATAAATGAAGTTCATATCAAATATCAAATATCAAATGGTTCAAGATAATCACAAAATTATCAAATAACTTTTGTTCGTTTGAACTTGTCTATACGTATCGCAACTACGTTCTTAGGGAATAATTTTATAATTATTTAAAAATATTTTATTGAAAAATTAAAATTTTAACCATATATCGCAAAATTCACTATATTTAATAAAAATTCATTCGATTTTTTACCGATTTTTGCTAAAGTGACGTAAGACCTCTACAGGTTTTGGGGGCAACAAAAAGCGGGACTCAGTGTCCGTCGGCAACAAAATGGGAAGCATGAGCCTCAACATAATTTTATAATGAATTGTAAACTTTAATACATTTATTTACTAGTTGTGTATTTGTGTTCTCTTTTCATGTTTACATTAGTTTTATATGAATTTTTTAAACTTTCAGTTTTGCCCGCATATAGTTAGACATGTACCAATCAGAAACTTTAGATTAAGTGATATTTCATGTCAAAATAATGTTCCCGTATCGTTTAATAGCCTCAAATTAGGTTATACGCATAAAATTCAAGCTAAAACGACCCTAAACACCCCTTGCAACCAATGGTCGAATTTTCATCGACACCCTGTCATGTCGGCAAAATGTCGCCGTGTAGGTGACGATCGCTAGCCAACAACACAGCAACATAGTCCGACCTTCCCATAATAGAAAGCCCCTTGTGATTATTAGATAACTTTGATACCCGAAAGAGAAAAAGGATATAGCCATCGGTGAATGACTAAAAGGCCATCACTATCACTGTAGTGGATTTTTCCAGTTTGACGGACATCTCAAAGAGTAACCTTAAATCTGAACGGTCAATTCAGCATCAATACGCAAGATTCTCAAAGTAGTCTCTAGCTTTGATTTTCCCTTGAAACCTTAATAAAAATCCGGGTCGAATCTGCCGTTCACATCATCGCACATTTGCATTATTCCCTTGTTTGACAAACAAATCTCTCACGCCTCTCTCTCTCTCTCTCTCCAACTAGGTCCCAGCTCCCAACCATTTGGTGTCTCGGGCGACAAGCTCGAAGCTCCCAAGCTTCCAAGTTCCAACTCCACTGTTTTTGTACAAAACCTGATCAATCTCCTTCTCTTCTCCAGTCTTCAGAGGACAGAGTGGCTTATTACCGTCTTCTCCGACTCCCGATTCCTGATATTCCTCGCCGTGCAGTACCATTTCACTATCGGAAGATCCCGGTGGAGAGGAATTCTTGAAGAATTGACGATAGAGGATTAAGAGTTTGATTTTCTGCTCACTTTCACTGCCCAATTCGACAATGGCGCAAGCGCTTCATCTCGTCGTGTCTTCACCATCCTCGACTCAGACTTTATCGAAGATATCCATCTCAAGACAGACTTATCCTTTTGCATCTTTTCCCAAGCGTCGGATCTCTTTCAATGTCGTCCCGAGACGCATATGCGCTGTATCCTCAGATCTAGAGTCCTCGTCTTCAGGTAGGGTTTTGGTCTCTGATAATGGCAAGGGAGGTATTCTTGCAGCTGATTCGAGCGCTATCGAGGTTGATGCGGTGACGGAAGCCGAACTTAAGGAAAATGGATTCCGCAGTACGAGGAGGACTAAGCTCATTTGCACAATTGGACCTGCCACCTGCGGGTTCGAGCAGCTAGAGGCGCTTGCCGTGGGAGGGATGAACGTGGCTCGGATCAATATGTGTCATGGCACTCGAGAGTGGCATCGCAGCGTCATCCAGAGTGTGCGGAGACTCAACGAGGAGAAGGGTTATGCTGTTGCTATCATGATGGATACAGAAGGGAGTGAGATTCACATGGGTGATCTTGGTGGTGCGCCGTCCGCCAAGGCCGAGGTACTCTAATCCTGATAAATTTCATCTTTCGGTGTTATTATGTCAAGTTAAATTGGTGCTTTCGGAAAAGATGAGAATATATGCCCCACTACAATCTAACGATTACTATATTATAGACTAAAAACTAAATTTTGATTGAAGGACAACTCTGGAGTTTCTTCTTCTCTTTAGTTGGTTGGTTGGTTGATTGATTGAGTGTGATATAATTATTTGGTCCCCTCATGATACTATCGGACTCTATATTATTTAAGTAAGGGAGTGCAGTGGAAAAAACTGATTTATTTGGGCTGGTTTTATAATGTTGTACAAACGAAATGACATTCCCTTCTGTTTTAGAAAGATTCTTTCTTTAAACGAGTAGAAAGAGGAAGCGCGGAAATAAATGCAACTTCTAAAGATTCATAATTGGTTTTGTGATTTGGACTTTGGATGTTAAAAAGGAGTGATGGCCTTTTTTGTTATGATTCCATGGAAGCCTTACGAGGGGCTGACCCCATATTGATGATGTGATGGACTTTGTAGGCGTTGATATTTCACCTTACCTTAGAATCCGGATTTTAGGTTCAGTTCTCATTAGGTTCATAATAGAGAACTTCTACACTCATTTATATAATTGATTTCATTGTTCCGAAGGACTATGGTTTTGTCGGATACAATAGGAGTGTACTTAACAGATTGTTGCATTGGAAATGAATCCAGATGCTACTATGGTCAAATAATAAACATTCACTTTGTAATGGCACAGCATCCTACCATTCTAGGCAGGATTTCAGTGTACAATCTGGAAGTAATCCAATCTCCTACACTTTTTGTGCAGGATGGTGAGATTTGGACGTTTAGTGTTCGAGCGTTTGACTCGACTCTTCCAGCTCCAGAACATACCATCAACGTAAACTATGAGGGTTTTGCTGAAGGTAAGAATCATTTATGGGTGGTCAATTGTTAATATTGTTTTTTTTTGTGTGGTTAAAGTGGAAAAAAAAGGGGGAAAAGAAACAAATGGATCTTTTATTCAAATTTCAAACAAGTTCAGATGTGATACAGATGTTAAAGTGGGAGATGAACTTCTTGTGGATGGGGGGATGGTGAGGTTTGAGGTGATTGAGAAGATTGGACCCGATGTCAAGTGTCGTTGTACTGATCCAGGGCTATTACTACCACGGGCAAATCTGACTTTCTGGCGTGATGGAAGTTTAGTTCGAGAACGTAATGCGATGCTGCCCACAATTTCTTCCAAGGTCAGCGTGTGTCTAAATAGAGAAATTGAGTCAATGTCTTTGTAATCTGTGCAACTTCCAACATATATTTATTCATTTATTATGATGCAAATCAAATCCAGGTGACTTCCCTTACTTATTGGTGAAAAATTATTTACTTAGTGGCATTTGCTAGTAGTTCCTTCAAAGGTTTTATGATTTTGTGGCAATTAAGTTCCCATTCATACAAGGTCACTTGTCTATATTATTGTAAATGTATTTGATATCATAGCAGTGCTGGTAGAGTTTGTGCCTCTGAACTTTGACCACTCCTGCCTTGCCCACATTGTTATTAATTTTCTAATTATGCTGCTTGCCATTTGTGTCAGTAAGACACCAATCCGGTCATCCCTTTCTTGTATCTCTTTCATGCTCTCTAGTTACTTTCTAATGCTTCAGTCTTTTACAGGATTGGCTGGACATTGATTTCGGTATTGCAGAGCGTGTGGATTTTATTGCAATTTCGTTTGTCAAGTCTGCAGAAGTTATTAATCATCTTAAGAGCTACATAGCTGCACGATCAAGTGACAGGTAACTTTTAATGCTTATTGCTTACTTGCTTATTTCTTATGGTGTCATAGCTTGTAAAACAAGTGCTTTTTACTTTAATATGTCATGGCTTACCAAATAAATCTATCCTTCCTCTAACCATTAGTAGGGTTATGTGTTTCTGAACTTGTAAATATGGTTTTATGGGGAAAATCCATTCTTATTGGTTTGATGTATTTAGCTGTGATCGGTCTTAAATGTAGGGTAATTTTGGAGGTAAATATTGAAGGCTATAAAGATCTCTTTTTATCATTTATCGTTTTTTTATTTCTGTTTATTTAACACATATCATTAATGAAACCATTTTGGATCAAAACATAGAAATCGTTTGGCAACCCATTAGTCACAATAGAGTATGGAATGAGAAAGTGTTTGGTGACCGTGTAATGTAAATGACTTTAATGCAATGGGTGAAGGGAGACATCTTTTGTCTCAATAACCTCGAACAATGGCAGAGGCGAACCTGAGTTTTTATTGAGTTATATTTTGGATTTTCTTTCATGTGACCTCTCTTTCCTTCCTCAGGACTTTTATCTCTTGCTTCTTTTCTGGCTGTTGTTCCTGGTATTCTATTAATTCTTCTTATTTACTATGCTCTGCAACTACTGATCCATCAAGACTGATATAGATTCATCCATCTATGTAATCTGTAAACCTTGGTCTTAAACTTGGTGTGGTATCCACACATAGGGTGACCCAAAGTCTGCAATGTCGGCCCTATAGCAGAGCTTTTAACCTATGCTTAAATCTGATCACGTATCTGATTTCAGAGGGTAAAAGCTTTCTATCTTCTCTCCCTGTTTTGGCTGAACATCAACTGTTTTCCAACTCCCATTAAAATCTGAGGCCAAATAACAGGCAATGCACGAGAGACCTACCTGGTGGATAAGAGTCAGAGAGATGGTAGTGAGATAATAGAGACAACAATTTCTTGTTTGTATGCCTTGATCCAGGGTATTTAATCCCTCCTTCAACTACACTGTTATGCTATCGATCTCATTGATCAGCAAAGAAAGAAAGATGCACATTAATGTACCACAAAATAATGAAATACTCTTTCAGTGACGTATAGAAAAAGACTCCAAATTGTCTGTTAAAGTTTTAGATTCTCAGGACTCTCGAAGGTGAATCAGTAAATTCTCAAACTTTTTGTACATGCTTTTATAGTAATGAAATCGTTTTATCACCAAAAAAGAACAAAAAGGACTTCATACCCATTTTCTATTTTCATGTTTTCTCACTCAGAAGGCTTTATAGATTTTAAAACGAAATGCGTCAAAAAAACATTTCTTGGGAAAAAATGAAAAATGAAAATCATACCAAAATGGAGGCTAAGTTGGACAGTTAGCCAAGGGAAAAGTAGTTGCTTTCTGCAGTAAAAGCTTTTTGCTGCCATTGAAAGTCTGCAAGAATACAACAAGAAGAAGCCTTTTCCCAACTAAATGGGGTCGTCTGTGGAAGTCTCCCAAGAATATTAATTTGAAATTTGTAGTAGCATAATGTAGATTTATTGGTCAGTTAATGAGATGATTATGAGATCACCGTTGTGATTTTTGTTGCTTACATCATTGTAATCTTGAATTGTTCAGTCCTTGAGGAAAATGTCCACCGCCTCATACATGTGAACTATGTGTTGTTACTATGCAGTGTTATTTCTGTCATTGCAAAGATAGAAAGTATAGACTCTTTGAAGAACTTGGGAGAGATTATTCAGGCATCAGATGGAGCAATGGTGGCTAGAGGAGATTTGGGTGCTCAGATTCCTTTGGAGCAAGTTCCTGCAGCCCAGCAGAGGATTGTTCAACTGTGCAGGGCGCTAAATAAGCCTGTCATTGTTGCTTCTCAGCTGCTTGAGTCCATGATTGAATACCCTACACCCACCAGAGCTGAAGTTGCTGATGTTTCTGAAGCGGTTGGGCAGCGGGCAGATGCTCTGATGCTTTCTGGTGAGTCAGCCATGGGTCAATTTCCAGATAAGGCATTAACTGTGCTTAGAAGTGTCAGCCTGAGAATAGAAAGGTGGTGGAGAGAGGAGAAACGCCATGAAGCTATGGAACTCCCAGCCATTGCTGCTTCGCTCTCAGACAGTATTTCGGAAGAGATCTGCAACTCTGCAGCCAAGATGGGTAAGTATTCTGACTATTACAGTTATTTGGGCATTTTCAGCTTGACAAACATGACATTTTGCAATGCAACAACGAATTTAAGATGGAACTAGATAGCATCTCTTATTGGAGGTGAGACTGGGGGTGTGGATAATAAAGGGTTTTCTAAATGGTTTGTCCTATTCTTGGTTGGAGGGGATTTATTTCTTATTCTGTAAATTCTTTTGTCCTGCTGCTCTCTTTTACAGCACAAGTCCTATTGATCCTGGAATATTATCAAGAAAAAGAGCTTTAGGTCCTGCTATGTTCAGTTCAGGAATAAGAAGATTTGAAATTGGAAAATCTCTTAGAGTAGTCATTAGTTGCACTTGACACTGAATTTTAAGGAAACAGTTTGGAATTTAGGATATTAAAAATCAACACTGTTTCTGTTGTTCAGAATCAATAAAATCCACACACAGACGTTGATGTCAACAGATGGAATGTCAAAGATGCTTCCGCATCTCCTATTCTGTTTGTGAGCTTATAGTTGAACTGAAATCCAATGCCTGCTGCTTCTTGAGATCCTTCATGCGGAGTTCCTTTCTCTCTCTTTGTTTT